>NC_139475.1:27687500-27695000 GCF_057233095.1 Heloderma suspectum | reverse complement strand
AACCCTTGCCCTAGCCCTAGCCCTAGCCCTAACCCTAACCCAAGCCCTAACCCTAGCCCTAACCCTAACCCTAACCTTAGCCCTAACTGTAGCCCTAGCAGTAACCCTAGCCCTAGCCCGAACACTAACCCTAACCCTAACACAAACCCTAACCCTAACCCTAACTCTAACCTTAACCCTAACCCTAACCTTAACCCTAACCCTAACCCTCGACCTAACCCTAGCCCTAACCCTAATCCTAACGCTAACCATAACCCTAACCCTAACAAAAAACCGTATCCCTAAACCTAAATCTCACCCTAACACTAGCCTTAGCCCTAACCCTCTCACTAACTGTAACCTAACCCTAATCCTAGCCTAAACTCTATCCCTAGCCCTAACCCTAACCCAACACCTACCACTAACCGTAACGCTAACCCAAACCCTAACCAGAACCAGAACCGTAACCCTAGACCTAACCCGAGCCCTAAACCTAACCCTAGCCCTAACCCTAACCCTAAGCCTAACCCTAGCGCTAACCCTAACCCTAACCCTAAACCTAACTATAGCCTTAACCCTAACCCTAGGCCTAGACCTAACCCTACCCCTACCCCTACCCCTAAACCAAACTGTAACCCTAAACTGAAACTGAACCCTAACCCTAACCTTAGCCCTAGCTCTAGTTCTAAACCTAGCCCTAACCCTTACCCTAGCCCTAGCCCTAACCCTAGACCTTACCCTAACCCAAAGCCTACCACTAACCCTAATACAAACCCTAACCATAACTGTAGCCCTAACCCTAATGCTTACCCTAGCTCTAACACTAAACAGAACCCTCACCCTAACCCTAGCCCTCACCCTATACCTAACCCTAACCCTAACCCTTGCCCTAGCCCAAGCCCTAGCCATAGCCCTAACCCTAACACTAGCCCTAGCCTTAGCCCTAACCCTTGTCCGAGACCTAACCCTAACCATAGCCGTAACCCTAACCCTACCCTAATCCTACCCCTACCCCTTCCCATAACCCTAACCGTAGCCCTGACCCTAATGCGAACCCTGGCCCTAACACTAACCCTAACCCTCACCCTAACCCTAGTCCTGACCCTCACCCTAACCCCAACCGTAACCCTAACCCGATCTCTAACCCTAACCATAGCCCTTGCCCTAACCCTTGCCCTAGCCCTAATCCTAACGCTAACCATAACCCTAACCCTAACAAAAAACCATATCCCTAAACCTAACTCTCACCCTAACACTAGCCTTAGCCCTAACCCTCTCACTAACTGTAACCTAACCCTAATCCTAGCCTAAACTCTATCCCTAGCCCTAACCCTAACCCAACACCTACCACTAACCGTAACGCTAACCCAAACCCTAACCAGAACCAGAACCGTAACCCTAACCCTAACCCGAGCCCTAAACCTAACCCTAGCCCTGACCCTAACACTAAGCCTAACCCTAGCGCTAACCCTAACCCTAACCCTAAACCTAACTATAGCCGTAACCCTAACCCTAGGCCTAGACCTAACCCTACCCCTATGCCTACCCCTAAACCAAACTGTAACCCTAACCCTAACCCTAGCCCTAGCTCTAGTTCTAAACCTAGCCCTAACCCTTACCCTAGCCTAGCCCTAACCCTAGACCTTACCCTAACCCAAAGCCTACCACTAACCCTAATACAAACCCTAACCATAGCCGTAACCCTAACCCTACCCTAATCGTACCCCTACCCCTACCCCTAACCCTAACCGTAGCCCTGACCCTAATGCTAACCCTGGCCCTAACACTAACCCTAACCCTCACCCTAACCCTAGTCCTGACCCTCACCCTAACCCCAACCGTAACCCTAACCCGAACTCTAACCCTAATCATAGTCCTTGCCCTAACCCTTGCCCTAGCCCTAGCCCTAGCCCTAGCCCTAACCCTCACCCTAAACCTAACCCTAAACCTAACCCTAACACTAACCATAGCCCTTGCCCTAACCCTTGCCCTAGCCCTAACCCTAACCCTAACCCTAACCCTAACCCAAGCCCTAACCCTAGCCCTAACCCTAATCCTAACACTAACCATAACCCTAACCCTAACAAAAAACCATATCCCTAAACCTAAATCTCTCCCTAACACTAGCCTTAGCCCTAACCCTCTCACTAACTGTAACCCTAACCCTAATCCTAGCCCTAGCTCTAGTTCTAACCCTAGCCCTAACCCTTACCCTAGCCCTAGCCCTAACCCTAGACCTTATCCTAGCCCTATCCGTAGCCCTAGCCCTAGCCCTAACCCTAGCCCTAGCCCGAACCCTAACCCTAACCCTAACCCTAAGCCTAGCCCAAAGCGTCACCCTAACGATAACCCTAACCCTAGAACTAACCCTAACCCTAACCCTAACCCTAAACCTCACCCTAGCCCTAACCCTAACCCAAACCCTTACCCTAACCCTAACCCTAACCCTAACCCAAACAGTATCCCTAACCCTAAGCATAACCCTAGGCTTAGCCCTAACCCTCTCACTTACAATAACCCTAACCCTAATCCTAGCCCCAACCCTGACCCTAGCCCGAACCCTAACCCAACCCCTACCACTAACCCTAACCCTAACCCAAACCCTAACCATAACCGTAACCCTAACCCTAACCCGAGCCCTAAACCTAACCCTATCCCTAACCCTAAACGTAACCCTAGCGCTAACCCTAACGCTAACCCTAACCCTAAACCTAACCTTAGCCCTAATTCTAACCCTAGGCCTAGCCCTAACCCTAGCCCTAGCCCTACCCTACCCCTACCCCTAACTCAAACTGTAACCCTAAACTGAACCTGAACCCTAACGCTAGCCCTAACTCTAGCTCTAACGCATGTCCTAACAGTTACCCAGCCCTAGCCCTAGCCCTAAGACTAGCCCTAGCCCTAATCCTAACCCTAACCCTAACCCAAACCCTAACCCAAACCCTAACCCAAACCCTAGTCCTAACCCTAACCCAAAGCCTACCACTAAACCTAACCAAAACCCTAACCATAATCATAAACCTAACCCTAACCCTAGCCCTAACCCTAATGATAACCCTAGCCCTAACCCAAACCCTAAAACTAACCCTCACCCTAAACCTAGCCCTCACCCTAACCCTAACTCTACTCCTAACCCTAAACCTCACCGAACCCTAACCCTAGCCATAACGCTAGCCCTAACCGTAGCCCTAGCCCTAGCCCTAACCCTAACCCTAACCCTAACCCTAACCCTAACCCTTAACCTAAACCTAACTCTAACGCTAACGCCAGCCCTAACCCTAATGCTAACCCTAGCCGTAACCCTCACCGTCACCCTCACCCTAACCATAGCCCTCACACTGACCCTAACCCTAACCGTAACAATAGCCCTTGACCTAACCCTTGCCCTAGCCCTAGCCCTATCCCTATCCCTAGTCCTATCCCTATCCCTATCCCTATCCCTATCCCTATCCCTATCCCTATCCCTAGTCCTAGCCCTAGCCCTAGCCCTAACCCTAACCCTAACCCAAACCCAAGCCCTAACCCTAGCCGTAGCCCTAACCCCACCCTAACCCTAACCCGAACTCTAGCCCTAACCCGAACCCTAGCCCGAACCCTAACCCTAGCCTTAGACCTAGCCCTAGCCCTATCCCTAGCCCTATCCCGAGCCTTAACCCTAAATCTAACCCTAGCCCAGACCCTATCCCTAAACCTATCGCTAGCCCTAAACCTAACCCTAGCCCTAACCCTAACCCTAACCCTAACCCTACCCCTAACCCTAACCCTAACCCCAGCCCTCGCGCTAACCCTAATCCTAACCCTACCCCTACCCCTAACCCTAGCCCTAGTGCTAACCCTAACGCTAACTCTAACCCTAGCCCTAGCCCTAGCTTTAACCTTAGCCCGAGCCCTAGCCCTAGCCCTAAACCTAACCCCAACCGCAACCCTAACCCTAACCCAAACCATAAATCTACCCCAAACCCTAACCCTAACCCTAACCCGAACCGAACCCGAACTCAAACCCTAACCCCAACCCCAACCCTAGCCCTAACTCTAACCCTAACCCTAACCCTAACCCTAACCCTAACCCTAACCGTAACCCTAACCGTAACCCCAAACCTAACCCTAGCCCTAGCCCTAACATTAACCCTAACCCTAGCCCTAACCCTAGACCTTACCCTAACCCAAAGCCTACCACTAACCCTAATACAAACCCTAACCATAACCGTAGCCCTAACCCTAATGCTTACCCTAGCCCTAACACTAACCAGAACCCTCACCCTAACCCTAGCCCTCACCCTATACCTAACCCTAACCCTAACCCTAACCCTAACCCTTGCCCTAGCCGAAGCCCTAGCCATACCTCTAACCCTAACACTAGCCCTAGCCTTAGCCCTAACCCTTGTCCGAGCCCTAACCCTAACCATAGCCGTAACCCTAACCCTACCCTAATCCTACCCCTACCCCTACCCGTAACCCTAAATGTAGCCCTGACCCTAATGCTAACCCTGGCCCTAACACTAACCCTAACCCTCACCCTAACCCTAGTCCTGACCCTCACCCTAACCCCAACCGTAACCCTAACCCGAACTCTAACCCTAACCATAGCCCTTGCCCTAACCCTTGCCCTAGCCCTAGCCCTAGCCCTAGCCCTAGCCCTAGCCCTAGCCCTAGCCCTAACCCTCACCCTAACCCTAACCCTAACCCTAACCCTAACCATAGCCCTTGCCCTAACCCTTGCCCTAGCCCTAGCCCTAACCCTAACCCTAAACCTAACCCAAGCCCTAACCCTAGCCCTAACCCTAGGCCTAACCGTAGCCCTAGCAGTAACCCTAGCCCTAGCCCTAGCCCGAACACTAACCCTAACCCTAACCCAAACCCTAACCCTAACCCTAACTCTAACCTTAACCTTAACCCTAACCCTAACCCTAACCCTAACCCTAACCCTAACCATAGCCCTTGCCCTAACCCTTGCCCTAGCCCTAGCCCTAGCCCTAACCCTAAACCTAACCCAAGCCCTAACCCTAGCCCTAACCCTAGGCCTAACCGTAGCCCTAGCAGTAACCCTAGCCCTAGCCCTAGCCCGAACACTAACCCTAACCCTAACCCTAACCCTAACCCTAACCCTAACCCTAACCCTCGACCTAACCCTAGCCCTAACCCTAATCCTAACGCTAACCATAACCCTAACCCTAACAAAAAAACATATCCCTAAACCTAAATCTCACCCTAACCCTAGTCTTAGCCCTATCCCTCTCACTAACTGTAACCCTAACCCTAATCCTAGCCCAAACCCTAACCCTAGCCCTAACCCAACCCCTACCACTAACCCTAACCCTAACCCAAACCCTAACCAGAACCGTAACCCTAAACATAACACTAACCCGAGCCCTAAACCTGAACCTAGCCCTAACCCTAACCATAACCCTAACCCTAGCGCTAATCCTAACTCTAACGATAACCCTAAACCTAACCCTAGCCCTAACCCTAACCCTAACCCTAGGCCTAGCCGTAACCATACCCCTACCCCTACCCCTGCCCCTAACCCAAACTGTAACCCTAAACTGAACCTGAACCTGAACCCTAACCCTAGTCCTAGCTCTAGCTCTAACCCTAGCCCTAACCGTTACCTAGCCCTAGCCCTAGCCCTAACCCTAGCCCTAATCCTAGCCCGAACCCTAACCCTAACCCTAGCCCTAGCCCTAAACCTAACCCTAGCCCTAACCCTAACCCTAACCCTAACCCTAACCCTAACCCTAGCCCTAGCCCTAACACTAACACTAACACTAACACTAACACTAACACTAACCCTATCCCTATCCCTATCCCTATCCCTATCCCTATCCCAAGCCCTAGCCCTAGCTCTAACACTACAACTAACCCTAGCCCTACCCCTAAACCTGCCCCTAAGTCTAACCCTAACCCTACACCTAAACCTAACCCTAACACTAACCCTAACACTAACCCTAGCCCTAGCCCTAGCCCTAACCCTAACACAAACCCTAGCCCTAGCCCTCGCCCTAAACCTAACCCTAACCCTAACCCTAACCCTAGCCCTAGCCCTAACCCTACCCTAAACCTAACCTGAACTCTAGCCCTAACCCTTGCCCTAACTCTAACCCTAACCCTAACCCTAACCCTAACCATAGCCGTAACCCTAACCCTACCCTAATCCTACCCCTACCCCTACCCCTAACCCTAACCGTAGCCCTGACCCTAATGCTAACCCTGGCCCTAACACTAACCCTAACCCTCACCCTAACCCTAGCCCTGACCCTCACCCTAACCCCAACCCTAACCCTAACCCTAACCCTAACTCTAACCCTAAGCATAGCCCTTGCCCTAACCCTTGCCCTAGCCCTAGCCCTAACCCTCACCCTAACCCTAACCCTAACCCTAACCCTAACCCTAACCCTAACCATAGCCCTTGCCTAACCCTTGCCCTAGCCCTAGCCCTAACCCTAACCCAAGCCCTAACCCTAGCCCTAACCCTAGCCCTAACCTTAGCCCTAACTGTAGCCCTAGCAGTAACCCTAGCCCTAGCCCGAACACTAACCCTAACCCTAACACAAACCCTAACCCTAACCCTAACTCTAACCTTAACCCTAACCCTAACCTTAACCCTAACCCCAACCCTCGACCTAACCCTAGCCCTAACCCTAATCCTAACGCTAACCATAACCCTAACCCTAACAAAAAACCGTATCCCTAAACCTAAATCTCACCCTAACACTAGCCTTAGCCCTAACCCTCTCACTAACTGTAACCTAACCCTAATCCTAGCCTAAACTCTATCCCTAGCCCTAACCCTAACCCAACACCTACCACTAACCGTAACGCTAACCCAAACCCTAACCAGAACCAGAACCGTAACCCTAAACCTAACCCGAGCCCTAAACCTAACCCTAGCCCTAACCCTAACCCTAAGCCTAAAACTAGCGCTAACCCTAACCCTAACCCTAAACCTAACTATAGCCTTAACCCTAACCCTAGGCCTAGACCTACCCCTACCCCTACCCCTAAACCAAACTGTAACCCTAAACTGAAAATGAACCCTAACCCTAACCCTAGCCCTAGCTCTAGTTCTAAACCTAGCCCTAACCCTTACCCTAGCCCTAGCCCTAACCCTAGACCTTACCCTAACCCAAAGCCTACCACTAACCCTAATACAAACCCTCACCCTAACCCTAGCCCTCACCCTATACCTAACCCTAACCCTAACCCTAACCCTTGCCCTAGCCCAAGCCCTAGCCATAGCCCTAACCCTAACACTAGCCCTAGCCTTAGCCCTAACCCTTGTCCGAGCCCTAACCCTAACCATAGCCGTAACCCTAACCCTACCCTAATCCTACCCCTACCCCTTCCCATAACCCTAACCGTAGCCCTGACCCTAATGCTAACCCTGGCCCTAACACTAACCCTAACCCTCACCCTAACCCTAGTCCTGACCCTCACCCTAACCCAACCGTAACCCTAACCCGATCTCTAACCCTAACCATAGCCCTTGCCCTAACCCTTGCCCTAGCCCTAGCCCGAGCCCTA
>NC_139475.1:27672500-27677500 GCF_057233095.1 Heloderma suspectum | reverse complement strand
AACCATAACCGTAACCCTAACCCTAACCCGAGCCCTAAACCTAACCCTATCCCTAACCCTAAACGTAACCCTAGCGCTAACCCTAACGCTAACCCTAACCCTAAACCTAACCTTAGCCCTAATTCTAACCCTAGGCCTAGCCCTAACCCTAGCCCTAGCCCTACCCTACCCCTACCCCTAACTCAAACTGTAACCCTAAACTGAACCTGAACCCTAACGCTAGCCCTAACTCTAGCTCTAACGCATGTCCTAACAGTTACCCAGCCCTAGCCCTAGCCCTAAGACTAGCCCTAGCCCTAATCCTAACCCTAACCCTAACCCAAACCCTAACCCAAACCCTAACCCAAACCCTAGTCCTAACCCTAACCCAAAGCCTACCACTAAACCTAACCAAAACCCTAACCATAATCATAAACCTAACCCTAACCCTAGCCCTAACCCTAATGATAACCCTAGCCCTAACCCAAACCCTAAAACTAACCCTCACCCTAAACCTAGCCCTCACCCTAACCCTAACTCTACTCCTAACCCTAAACCTCACCGAACCCTAACCCTAGCCATAACGCTAGCCCTAACCGTAGCCCTAGCCCTAGCCCTAACCCTAACCCTAACCCTAACCCTTAACCTAAACCTAACTCTAACGCTAACGCCAGCCCTAACCCTAATGCTAACCCTAGCCGTAACCCTCACCGTCACCCTCACCCTAACCATAGCCCTCACACTGACCCTAACCCTAACCGTAACAATAGCCCTTGACCTAACCCTTGCCCTAGCCCTAGCCCTATCCCTATCCCTAGTCCTATCGCTATCCCTATCCCTATCCCTATCCCTATCCCTATCCCTATCCCTATCCCTAGTCCTAGCCCTAGCCCTAGCCCTAACCCTAACCCTAACCCAAACCCAAGCCCTAACCCTAGCCGTAGCCCTAACCCCACCCTAACCCTAACCCGAACTCTAGCCCTAACCCGAACCCTAGCCCGAACCCTAACCCTAGCCTTAGACCTAGCCCTAGCCCTATCCCTAGCCCTATCCCGAGCCTTAACCCTAAATCTAACCCTAGCCCAGACCCTATCCCTAAACCTATCGCTAGCCCTAAACCTAACCCTAGCCCTAACCCTAACCCTAACCCTAACCCTACCCCTAACCCTAACCCTAACCCCAGCCCTCGCGCTAACCCTAATCCTAACCCTACCCCTACCCCTAACCCTAGCCCTAGTGCTAACCCTAACGCTAACTCTAACCCTAGCCCTAGCCCTAGCTTTAACCTTAGCCCGAGCCCTAGCCCTAGCCCTAAACCTAACCCCAACCGCAACCCTAACCCTAACCCAAACCATAAATCTACCCCAAACCCTAACCCTAACCCTAACCCGAACCGAACCCGAACTCAAACCCTAACCCCAACCCCAACCCTAGCCCTAACTCTAACCCTAACCCTAACCCTAACCCTAACCCTAACCCTAACCGTAACCCTAACCGTAACCCCAAACCTAACCCTAGCCCTAGCCCTAACATTAACCCTAACCCTAGCCCTAACCCTAGACCTTACCCTAACCCAAAGCCTACCACTAACCCTAATACAAACCCTAACCATAACCGTAGCCCTAACCCTAATGCTTACCCTAGCCCTAACACTAACCAGAACCCTCACCCTAACCCTAGACCTCACCCTATACCTAACCCTAACCCTAACCCTAACCCTAACCCTTGCCCTAGCCGAAGCCCTAGCCATACCTCTAACCCTAACACTAGCCCTAGCCTTAGCCCTAACCCTTGTCCGAGCCCTAACCCTAACCATAGCCGTAACCCTAACCCTACCCTAATCCTACCCCTACCCCTACCCGTAACCCTAAATGTAGCCCTGACCCTAATGCTAACCCTGGCCCTAACACTAACCCTAACCCTCACCCTAACCCTAGTCCTGACCCTCACCCTAACCCCAACCGTAACCCTAACCCGAACTCTAACCCTAACCATAGCCCTTGCCCTAACCCTTGCCCTAGCCCTAGCCCTAGCCCTAGCCCTAGCCCTAGCCCTAGCCCTAACCCTCACCCTAACCCTAACCCTAACCCTAACCCTAACCATAGCCCTTGCCCTAACCCTTGCCCTAGCCCTAGCCCTAACCCTAACCCTAAACCTAACCCAAGCCCTAACCCTAGCCCTAACCCTAGGCCTAACCGTAGCCCTAGCAGTAACCCTAGCCCTAGCCCTAGCCCGAACACTAACCCTAACCCTAACCCAAACCCTAACCCTAACCCTAACTCTAACCTTAACCTTAACCCTAACCCTAACCCTAACCCTAACCATAGCCCTTGCCCTAACCCTTGCCCTAGCCCTAGCCCTAGCCCTAACCCTAAACCTAACCCAAGCCCTAACCCTAGCCCTAACCCTAGGCCTAACCGTAGCCCTAGCAGTAACCCTAGCCCTAGCCCTAGCCCGAACACTAACCCTAACCCTAACCCTAACCCTAACCCTCGACCTAACCCTAGCCCTAACCCTAATCCTAACGCTAACCATAACCCTAACCCTAACAAAAAAACATATCCCTAAACCTAAATCTCACCCTAACCCTAGTCTTAGCCCTATCCCTCTCACTAACTGTAACCCTAACCCTAATCCTAGCCCAAACCCTAACCCTAGCCCTAACCCAACCCCTACCACTAACCCTAACCCTAACCCAAACCCTAACCAGAACCGTAACCCTAAACATAACACTAACCCGAGCCCTAAACCTGAACCTAGCCCTAACCCTAACCATAACCCTAACCCTAGCGCTAATCCTAACTCTAACGCTAACCCTAAACCTAACCCTAGCCCTAACCCTAACCCTAACCCTAGGCCTAGCCGTAACCATACCCCTACCCCTACCCCTGCCCCTAACCCAAACTGTAACCCTAAACTGAACCTGAACCTGAACCCTAACCCTAGTCCTAGCTCTAGCTCTAACCCTAGCCCTAACCGTTACCTAGCCCTAGCCCTAGCCCTAACCCTAGCCCTAATCCTAGCCCGAACCCTAACCCTAACCCTAGCCCTAGCCCTAAACCTAACCCTAGCCCTAACCCTAACCCTAACCCTAACCCTAACCCTAACCCTAGCCCTAGCCCTAACACTAACACTAACACTAACACTAACACTAACACTAACCCTATCCCTATCCCTATCCCTATCCCTATCCCTATCCCTATCCCTATCCCTATCCCTATCCCAAGCCCTAGCCCTAGCTCTAACACTACAACTAACCCTAGCCCTACCCCTAAACCTGCCCCTAAGTCTAACCCTAACCCTACACCTAAACCTAACCCTAACACTAACCCTAACACTAACCCTAGCCCTAGCCCTAGCCCTAACCCTAACACAAACCCTAGCCCTAGCCCTCGCCCTAAACCTAACCCTAACCCTAACCCTAACCCTAGCCCTAGCCCTAACCCTACCCTAAACCTAACCTGAACTCTAGCCCTAACCCTTGCCCTAACTCTAACCCTAACCCTAACCCTAACCCTAACCATAGCCGTAACCCTAACCCTACCCTAATCCTACCCCTACCCCTACCCCTAACCCTAACCGTAGCCCTGACCCTAATGCTAACCCTGGCCCTAACACTAACCCTAACCCTCACCCTAACCCTAGCCCTGACCCTCACCCTAACCCCAACCCTAACCCTAACCCTAACCCTAACTCTAACCCTAAGCATAGCCCTTGCCCTAACCCTTGCCCTAGCCCTAGCCCTAACCCTCACCCTAACCCTAACCCTAACCCTAACCCTAACCCTAACCATAGCCCTTGCCTAACCCTTGCCCTAGCCCTAGCCCTAGCCCTAACCCTAACCCAAGCCCTAACCCTAGCCCTAACCCTAGCCCTAACCTTAGCCCTAACTGTAGCCCTAGCAGTAACCCTAGCCCTAGCCCGAACACTAACCCTAACCCTAACACAAACCCTAACCCTAACCCTAACTCTAACCTTAACCCTAACCCTAACCTTAACCCTAACCCCAACCCTCGACCTAACCCTAGCCCTAACCCTAATCCTAACGCTAACCATAACCCTAACCCTAACAAAAAACCGTATCCCTAAACCTAAATCTCACCCTAACACTAGCCTTAGCCCTAACCCTCTCACTAACTGTAACCTAACCCTAATCCTAGCCTAAACTCTATCCCTAGCCCTAACCCTAACCCAACACCTACCACTAACCGTAACGCTAACCCAAACCCTAACCAGAACCAGAACCGTAACCCTAAACCTAACCCGAGCCCTAAACCTAACCCTAGCCCTAACCCTAACCCTAAGCCTAAAACTAGCGCTAACCCTAACCCTAACCCTAAACCTAACTATAGCCTTAACCCTAACCCTAGGCCTAGACCTACCCCTACCCCTACCCCTAAACCAAACTGTAACCCTAAACTGAAAATGAACCCTAACCCTAACCCTAGCCCTAGCTCTAGTTCTAAACCTAGCCCTAAACCTTACCCTAGCCCTAGCCCTAACCCTAGACCTTACCCTAACCCAAAGCCTACCACTAACCCTAATACAAACCCTCACCCTAACCCTAGCCCTCACCCTATACCTAACCCTAACCCTAAACCTAACCCTTGCCCTAGCCCAAGCCCTAGCCATAGCCCTAACCCTAACACTAGCCCTAGCCTTAGCCCTAACCCTTGTCCGAGCCCTAACCCTAACCATAGCCGTAACCCTAACCCTACCCTAATCCTACCCCTACCCCTTCCCATAACCCTAACCGTAGCCCTGACCCTAATGCTAACCCTGGCCCTAACACTAACCCTAACCCTCACCCTAACCCTAGTCCTGACCCTCACCCTAACCCAACCGTAACCCTAACCCGATCTCTAACCCTAACCATAGCCCTTGCCCTAACCCTTGCCCTAGCCCTAGCCCGAGCCCTAACCCTCACCCTAACCCTAACCCTAACCCTTACCCTAACCCTAACCATAGCCCTTGCCCTAACCCTTGCCCTAGCCCTAGCCCTAGCCCTAACCCTAACCCAA
>NC_139475.1:27645000-27662500 GCF_057233095.1 Heloderma suspectum | reverse complement strand
AACCTTAGCCCTAATTCTAACCCTAGGCCTAGCCCTAACCCTAGCCCTAGCCCTACCCTACCCCTACCCCTAACTCAAACTGTAACCCTAAACTGAACCTGAACCCTAACGCTAGCCCTAACTCTAGCTCTAACGCATGTCCTAACAGTTACCCAGCCCTAGCCCTAGCCCTAAGACTAGCCCTAGCCCTAATCCTAACCCTAACCCTAACCCAAACCCTAACCCAAACCCTAACCCAAACCCTAGTCCTAACCCTAACCCAAAGCCTACCACTAAACCTAACCAAAACCCTAACCATAATCATAAACCTAACCCTAACCCTAGCCCTAACCCTAATGATAACCCTAGCCCTAACCCAAACCCTAAAACTAACCCTCACCCTAAACCTAGCCCTCACCCTAACCCTAACTCTACTCCTAACCCTAAACCTCACCGAACCCTAACCCTAGCCATAACGCTAGCCCTAACCGTAGCCCTAGCCCTAGCCCTAACCCTAACCCTAACCCTAACCCTAACCCTAACCCTTAACCTAAACCTAACTCTAACGCTAACGCCAGCCCTAACCCTAATGCTAACCCTAGCCGTAACCCTCACCGTCACCCTCACCCTAACCATAGCCCTCACACTGACCCTAACCCTAACCGTAACAATAGCCCTTGACCTAACCCTTGCCCTAGCCCTAGCCCTATCCCTATCCCTAGTCCTATCGCTATCCCTATCCCTATCCCTATCCCTATCCCTATCCCTATCCCTATCCCTAGTCCTAGCCCTAGCCCTAGCCCTAACCCTAACCCTAACCCAAACCCAAGCCCTAACCCTAGCCGTAGCCCTAACCCCACCCTAACCCTAACCCGAACTCTAGCCCTAACCCGAACCCTAGCCCGAACCCTAACCCTAGCCTTAGACCTAGCCCTAGCCCTATCCCTAGCCCTATCCCGAGCCTTAACCCTAAATCTAACCCTAGCCCAGACCCTATCCCTAAACCTATCGCTAGCCCTAAACCTAACCCTAGCCCTAACCCTAACCCTAACCCTAACCCTACCCCTAACCCTAACCCTAACCCCAGCCCTCGCGCTAACCCTAATCCTAACCCTACCCCTACCCCTAACCCTAGCCCTAGTGCTAACCCTAACGCTAACTCTAACCCTAGCCCTAGCCCTAGCTTTAACCTTAGCCCGAGCCCTAGCCCTAGCCCTAAACCTAACCCCAACCGCAACCCTAACCCTAACCCAAACCATAAATCTACCCCAAACCCTAACCCTAACCCTAACCCGAACCGAACCCGAACTCAAACCCTAACCCCAACCCCAACCCTAGCCCTAACTCTAACCCTAACCCTAACCCTAACCCTAACCCTAACCGTAACCCTAACCGTAACCCCAAACCTAACCCTAGCCCTAGCCCTAACATTAACCCTAACCCTAGCCCTAACCCTAGACCTTACCCTAACCCAAAGCCTACCACTAACCCTAATACAAACCCTAACCATAACCGTAGCCCTAACCCTAATGCTTACCCTAGCCCTAACACTAACCAGAACCCTCACCCTAACCCTAGCCCTCACCCTATACCTAACCCTAACCCTAACCCTAACCCTAACCCTTGCCCTAGCCGAAGCCCTAGCCATACCTCTAACCCTAACACTAGCCCTAGCCTTAGCCCTAACCCTTGTCCGAGCCCTAACCCTAACCATAGCCGTAACCCTAACCCTACCCTAATCCTACCCCTACCCCTACCCGTAACCCTAAATGTAGCCCTGACCCTAATGCTAACCCTGGCCCTAACACTAACCCTAACCCTCACCCTAACCCTAGTCCTGACCCTCACCCTAACCCCAACCGTAACCCTAACCCGAACTCTAACCCTAACCATAGCCCTTGCCCTAACCCTTGCCCTAGCCCTAGCCCTAGCCCTAGCCCTAGCCCTAGCCCTAGCCCTAACCCTCACCCTAACCCTAACCCTAACCCTAACCCTAACCATAGCCCTTGCCCTAACCCTTGCCCTAGCCCTAGCCCTAACCCTAACCCTAAACCTAACCCAAGCCCTAACCCTAGCCCTAACCCTAGGCCTAACCGTAGCCCTAGCAGTAACCCTAGCCCTAGCCCTAGCCCGAACACTAACCCTAACCCTAACCCAAACCCTAACCCTAACCCTAACTCTAACCTTAACCTTAACCCTAACCCTAACCCTAACCCTAACCCTAACCATAGCCCTTGCCCTAACCCTTGCCCTAGCCCTAGCCCTAGCCCTAACCCTAAACCTAACCCAAGCCCTAACCCTAGCCCTAACCCTAGGCCTAACCGTAGCCCTAGCAGTAACCCTAGCCCTAGCCCTAGCCCGAACACTAACCCTAACCCTAACCCTAACCCTAACCCTCGACCTAACCCTAGCCCTAACCCTAATCCTAACGCTAACCATAACCCTAACCCTAACAAAAAAACATATCCCTAAACCTAAATCTCACCCTAACCCTAGTCTTAGCCCTATCCCTCTCACTAACTGTAACCCTAACCCTAATCCTAGCCCAAACCCTAACCCTAGCCCTAACCCAACCCCTACCACTAACCCTAACCCTAACCCAAACCCTAACCAGAACCGTAACCCTAAACATAACACTAACCCGAGCCCTGAACCTGAACCTAGCCCTAACCCTAACCATAACCCTAACCCTAGCGCTAATCCTAACTCTAACGCTAACCCTAAACCTAACCCTAGCCCTAACCCTAACCCTAACCCTAGGCCTAGCCGTAACCATACCCCTACCCCTACCCCTGCCCCTAACCCAAACTGTAACCCTAAACTGAACCTGAACCTGAACCCTAACCCTAGTCCTAGCTCTAGCTCTAACCCTAGCCCTAACCGTTACCTAGCCCTAGCCCTAGCCCTAACCCTAGCCCTAATCCTAGCCCGAACCCTAACCCTAACCCTAGCCCTAGCCCTAAACCTAACCCTAGCCCTAACCCTAACCCTAACCCTAACCCTAACCCTAACCCTAACCCTAGCCCTAGCCCTAACACTAACACTAACACTAACACTAACACTAACACTAACCCTATCCCTATCCCTATCCCTATCCCTATCCCTATCCCAAGCCCTAGCCCTAGCTCTAACACTACAACTAACCCTAGCCCTACCCCTAAACCTGCCCCTAAGTCTAACCCTAACCCTACACCTAAACCTAACCCTAACACTAACCCTAACACTAACCCTAGCCCTAGCCCTAGCCCTAACCCTAACACAAACCCTAGCCCTAGCCCTCGCCCTAAACCTAACCCTAACCCTAACCCTAACCCTAGCCCTAGCCCTAACCCTACCCTAAACCTAACCTGAACTCTAGCCCTAACCCTTGCCCTAACTCTAACCCTAACCCTAACCCTAACCCTAACCATAGCCGTAACCCTAACCCTACCCTAATCCTACCCCTACCCCTACCCCTAACCCTAACCGTAGCCCTGACCCTAATGCTAACCCTGGCCCTAACACTAACCCTAACCCTCACCCTAACCCTAGCCCTGACCCTCACCCTAACCCCAACCCTAACCCTAACCCTAACCCTAACTCTAACCCTAAGCATAGCCCTTGCCCTAACCCTTGCCCTAGCCCTAGCCCTAACCCTCACCCTAACCCTAACCCTAACCCTAACCCTAACCCTAACCATAGCCCTTGCCTAACCCTTGCCCTAGCCCTAGCCCTAGCCCTAACCCTAACCCAAGCCCTAACCCTAGCCCTAACCCTAGCCCTAACCTTAGCCCTAACTGTAGCCCTAGCAGTAACCCTAGCCCTAGCCCGAACACTAACCCTAACCCTAACACAAACCCTAACCCTAACCCTAACTCTAACCTTAACCCTAACCCTAACCTTAACCCTAACCCCAACCCTCGACCTAACCCTAGCCCTAACCCTAATCCTAACGCTAACCATAACCCTAACCCTAACAAAAAACCGTATCCCTAAACCTAAATCTCACCCTAACACTAGCCTTAGCCCTAACCCTCTCACTAACTGTAACCTAACCCTAATCCTAGCCTAAACTCTATCCCTAGCCCTAACCCTAACCCAACACCTACCACTAACCGTAACGCTAACCCAAACCCTAACCAGAACCAGAACCGTAACCCTAAACCTAACCCGAGCCCTAAACCTAACCCTAGCCCTAACCCTAACCCTAAGCCTAAAACTAGCGCTAACCCTAACCCTAACCCTAAACCTAACTATAGCCTTAACCCTAACCCTAGGCCTAGACCTACCCCTACCCCTACCCCTAAACCAAACTGTAACCCTAAACTGAAAATGAACCCTAACCCTAGCCCTAGCTCTAGTTCTAAACCTAGCCCTAAACCTTACCCTAGCCCTAGCCCTAACCCTAGACCTTACCCTAACCCAAAGCCTACCACTAACCCTAATACAAACCCTCACCCTAACCCTAGCCCTCACCCTATACCTAACCCTAACCCTAAACCTAACCCTTGCCCTAGCCCAAGCCCTAGCCATAGCCCTAACCCTAACACTAGCCCTAGCCTTAGCCCTAACCCTTGTCCGAGCCCTAACCCTAACCATAGCCGTAACCCTAACCCTACCCTAATCCTACCCCTACCCCTTCCCATAACCCTAACCGTAGCCCTGACCCTAATGCTAACCCTGGCCCTAACACTAACCCTAACCCTCACCCTAACCCTAGTCCTGACCCTCACCCTAACCCAACCGTAACCCTAACCCGATCTCTAACCCTAACCATAGCCCTTGCCCTAACCCTTGCCCTAGCCCTAGCCCGAGCCCTAACCCTCACCCTAACCCTAACCCTAACCCTTACCCTATCCCTAACCATAGCCCTTGCCCTAACCCTTGCCCTAGCCCTAGCCCTAGCCCTAACCCTAACCCAAGCCCTAACCCTAGCCCTAACCCTAACCCTAACCTTAGCCCTAACTGTAGCCCTAGCAGTAACCCTAGCCCTAGCCCGAACACTAACCCTAACCCTAACACAAACCCTAACCCTAACCCTAACTCTAACCTTAACCCTAACCCTAACCTTAACCCTAACCCTAACCCTCGACCTAACCCTAGCCCTAACCCTAATCCTAACGCTAACCATAACCCTAACCCTAACAAAAAACCGTATCCCTAAACCTAAATCTCACCCTAACACTAGCCTTAGCCCTAACCCTCTCACTAACTGTAACCTAACCCTAATCCTAGCCTAAACTCTATCCCTAGCCCTAACCCTAACCCAACACCTACCACTAACCGTAACGCTAACCCAAACCCTAACCAGAACCAGAACCGTAACCCTAGACCTAACCCGAGCCCTAAACCTAACCCTAGCCCTAACCCTAACCCTAAGCCTAACCCTAGCGCTAATCCTAACCCTAACCCTAACCCTAAACCAAACTATAGCCTTAACCCTAACCCTAGGCCTAGACCTAACCCTACCCCTACCCCTACCCCTAAACCAAACTGTAACCCTAAACTGAAACTGAACCCTAACCCTAACCTTAGCCCTAGCTCTAGTTCTAAACCTAGCCCTAACCCTTACCCTAGCCCTAGCCCTAACCCTAGACCTTACCCTAACCCAAAGCCTACCACTAACCCTAATACAAACCCTAACCATAACTGTAGCCCTAACCCTAATGCTTACCCTAGCTCTAACACTAAACAGAACCCTCACCCTAACCCTAGCCCTCACCCTATACCTAACCCTAACCCTAACCCTAACCCTTGCCCTAGCCCAAGCCCTAGCCATAGCCCTAACCCTAACACTAGCCCTAGCCTTAGCCCTAACCCTTGTCCGAGCCCTAACCCTAACCATAGCCGTAACCCTAACCCTACCCTAATCCTACCCCTACCCCTTCCCATAACCCTAACCGTAGCCCTGACCCTAATGCGAACCCTGGCCCTAACACTAACCCTAACCCTCACCCTAACCCTAGTCCTGACCCTCACCCTAACCCCAACCGTAACCCTAACCCGATCTCTAACCCTAACCATAGCCCTTGCCCTAACCCTTGCCCTAGCCCTAATCCTAACGCTAACCATAACCCTAACCCTAACAAAAAACCATATCCCTAAACCTAACTCTCACCCTAACACTAGCCTTAGCCCTAACCCTCTCACTAACTGTAACCTAACCCTAATCCTAGCCTAAACTCTATCCCTAGCCCTAACCCTAACCCAACACCTACCACTAACCGTAACGCTAACCCAAACCCTAACCAGAACCAGAACCGTAACCCTAACCCTAACCCGAGCCCTAAACCTAACCCTAGCCCTGACCCTAACACTAAGCCTAACCCTAGCGCTAACCCTAACCCTAACCCTAAACCTAACTATAGCCGTAACCCTAACCCTAGGCCTAGACCTAACCCTACCCCTACGCCTACCCCTAAACCAAACTGTAACCCTAACCCTAACCCTAGCCCTAGCTCTAGTTCTAAACCTAGCCCTAACCCTTACCCTAGCCTAGCCCTAACCCTAGACCTTACCCTAACCCAAAGCCTACCACTAACCCTAATACAAACCCTAACCATAGCCGTAACCCTAACCCTACCCTAATCGTACCCCTACCCCTACCCCTAACCCTAACCGTAGCCCTGACCCTAATGCTAACCCTGGCCCTAACACTAACCCTAACCCTCACCCTAACCCTAGTCCTGACCCTCACCCTAACCCCAACCGTAACCCTAACCCGAACTCTAACCCTAATCATAGTCCTTGCCCTAACCCTTGCCCTAGCCCTAGCCCTAGCCCTAGCCCTAACCCTCACCCTAAACCTAACCCTAAACCTAACCCTAACACTAACCATAGCCCTTGCCCTAACCCTTGCCCTAGCCCTAACCCTAACCCTAACCCTAACCCTAACCCAAGCCCTAACCCTAGCCCTAACCCTAATCCTAACGCTAACCATAACCCTAACCCTAACAAAAAACCATATCCCTAAACCTAAATCTCTCCCTAACACTAGCCTTAGCCCTAACCCTCTCACTAACTGTAACCCTAACCCTAATCCTAGCCCTAGCTCTAGTTCTAACCCTAGCCCTAACCCTTACCCTAGCCCTAGCCCTAACCCTAGACCTTATCCTAGCCCTATCCGTAGCCCTAGCCCTAGCCCTAACCCTAGCCCTAGCCCGAACCCTAACCCTAACCCTAACCCTAAGCCTAGCCCAAAGCGTCACCCTAACGATAACCCTAACCCTAGAACTAACCCTAACCCTAACCCTAACCCTAAACCTCACCCTAGCCCTAACCCTAACCCAAACCCTTACCCTAACCCTAACCCTAACCCAAACAGTATCCCTAACCCTAAGCATAACCCTAGGCTTAGCCCTAACCCTCTCACTTACAATAACCCTAACCCTAACCCTAGCCCCAACCCTGACCCTAGCCCGAACCCTAACCCAACCCCTACCACTAACCCTAACCCTAACCCAAACCCTAACCATAACCGTAACCCTAACCCTAACCCGAGCCCTAAACCTAACCCTATCCCTAACCCTAAACGTAACCCTAGCGCTAACCCTAACGCTAACCCTAACCCTAAACCTAACCTTAGCCCTAATTCTAACCCTAGGCCTAGCCCTAACCCTAGCCCTAGCCCTACCCTACCCCTACCCCTAACTCAAACTGTAACCCTAAACTGAACCTGAACCCTAACGCTAGCCCTAACTCTAGCTCTAACGCATGTCCTAACCGTTACCCTAGCCCTAGCCCTAGCCCTAAGACTAGCCCTAGCCCTAATCCTAACCCTAACCCTAACCCAAACCCTAACCCAAACCCTAGTCCTAACCCTAACCCAAAGCCTACCACTAAACCTAACCAAAACCCTAACCATAATCATAAACCTAACCCTAACCCTAGCCCTAACCCTAATGATAACCCTAGCCCTAACCCAAACCCTAAAACTAACCCTCACCCTAAACCTAGCCCTCACCCTAACCCTAACTCTACTCCTAACCCTAAACCTCACCGAACCCTAACCCTAGCCATAACGCTAGCCCTAACCGTAGCCCTAGCCCTAGCCCTAACCCTAACCCTAACCCTAACCCTAACCCTAACCCTTAACCTAAACCTAACTCTAACGCTAACGCCAGCCCTAACCCTAATGCTAACCCTAGCCGTAACCCTCACCGTCACCCTCACCCTAACCATAGCCCTCACACTGACCCTAACCCTAACCGTAACAATAGCCCTTGACCTAACCCTTGCCCTAGCCCTAGCCCTAGCCCTATCCCTATCCCTAGTCCTATCCCTATCCCTATCCCTATCCCTATCCCTATCCCTATCCCTAGTCCTAGCCCTAGCCCTAGCCCTAACCCTAACCCTAACCCTAACCCAAACCCAAGCCCTAACCCTAGCCGTAGCCCTAACCCCACCCTAACCCTAACCCGAACTCTAGCCCTAACCCGAACCCTAGCCCGAACCCTAACCCTAGCCTTAGACCTAGCCCTAGCCCTATCCCTAGCCCTATCCCGAGCCTTAACCCTAAATCTAACCCTAGCCCAGACCCTATCCCTAAACCTATCGCTAGCCCTAAACCTAACCCTAGCCCTAACCCTAACCCTAACCCTAACCCTACCCCTAACCCTAACCCTAACCCCAGCCCTCGCGCTAACCCTAATCCTAACCCTACCCCTACCCCTAACCCTAGCCCTAGTGCTAACCCTAACGCTAACTCTAACCCTAGCCCTAGCCCTAGCTTTAACCTTAGCCCGAGCCCTAGCCCTAGCCCTAAACCTAACCCCAACCGCAACCCTAACCCTAACCCAAACCATAAATCTACCCCAAACCCTAACCCTAACCCTAACCCGAACCGAACCCGAACTCAAACCCTAACCCCAACCCCAACCCTAGCCCTAACTCTAACCCTAACCCTAACCCTAACCCTAACCCTAACCCTAACCGTAACCCTAACCGTAACCCCAAACCTAACCCTAGCCCTAGCCCTAACATTAACCCTAACCCTAGCCCTAACCCTAGACCTTACCCTAACCCAAAGCCTACCACTAACCCTAATACAAACCCTAACCATAACCGTAGCCCTAACCCTAATGCTTACCCTAGCCCTAACACTAACCAGAACCCTCACCCTAACCCTAGCCCTCACCCTATACCTAACCCTAACCCTAACCCTAACCCTTGCCCTAGCCGAAGCCCTAGCCATACCTCTAACCCTAACACTAGCCCTAGCCTTAGCCCTAACCCTTGTCCGAGCCCTAACCCTAACCATAGCCATAACCCTAACCCTACCCTAATCCTACCCCTACCCCTACCCGTTACCCTAACTGTAGCCCTGACCCTAATGCTAACCCTGGCCCTAACACTAACCCTAACCCTCACCCTAACCCTAGTCCTGACCCTCACCCTAACCCCAACCGTAACCCTAACCCGAACTCTAACCCTAACCATAGCCCTTGCCCTAACCCTTGCCCTAGCCCTAGCCCTAGCCCTAGCCCTAGCCCTAGCCCTAGCCCTAGCCCTAACCCTCACCCTAACCCTAACCCTAACCCTAACCCTAACCCTAACCATAGCCCTTGCCCTAACCCTTGCCCTAGCCCTAGCCCTAGCCCTAACCCTAAACCTAACCCAAGCCCTAACCCTGGCCCTAACCCTAGGCCTAACCGTAGCCCTAGCAGTAACCCTAGCCCTAGCCCTAGCCCGAACACTAACCCTAACCCTAACCCAAACCCTAACCCTAACCCTAACTCTAACCTTAACCTTAACCCTAAACCTAACCATAACCCTAACCCTAACCCTAACCCTAACCCTCGACCTAACCCTAGCCCTAACCCTAATCCTAACGCTAACCATAACCCTAACCCTAACAAAAAAACATATCCCTAAACCTAAATCTCACCCTAACCCTAGTCTTAGCCCTATCCCTCTCACTAACTGTAACCCTAACCCTAATCCTAGCCCAAACCCTAACCCTAGCCCTAACCCAACCCCTACCACTAACCCTAACCCTAACCCAAACCCTAACCAGAACCGTAACCCTAAACATAACACTAACCCGAGCCCTAAACCTGAACCTAGCCCTAACCCTAACCATAACCCTAACCCTAGCGCTAATCCTAACTCTAACGCTAACCCTAAACCTAACCCTAGCCCTAACCCTAACCCTAACCCTAGGCCTAGCCGTAACCATACCCCTACCCCTACCCCTGCCCCTAACCCAAACTGTAACCCTAAACTGAACCTGAACCTGAACCCTAACCCTAGTCCTAGCTCTAGCTCTAACCCTAGCCCTAACCGTTACCTAGCCCTAGCCCTAGCCCTAACCCTAGCCCTAATCCTAGCCCGAACCCTAACCCTAACCCTAGCCCTAGCCCTAAACCTAACCCTAGCCCTAACCCTAACCCTAACCCTAACCCTAACCCTAACCCTAGCCCTAACCCTAACCCTAAGCCTAACACTAGCGCTAACCCTAACCCTAACCCTAAACCTAACTATAGCCTTAACCCTAACCCTAGGCCTAGACCTACCCCTACCCCTACCCCTACCCCTAAACCAAACTGTAACCCTAAACTGAACCCTAACCCTAACCCTAGCCCTAGCTCTAGTTCTAAACCTAGCCCTAAACCTTACCCTAGCCCTAGCCCTAATCCTAGACCTTACCCTAACCCAAAGCCTACCACTAACCCTAATACAAACCCTCACCCTAACCCTAGCCCTCACCCTATACCTAACCCTCACCCTAAACCTAACCCTTGCCCTAGCCCAAGCCCTAGCCATAGCCCTAACCCTAACACTAGCCCTAGCCTTAGCCCTAACCCTTGTCCGAGCCCTAACCCTAACCATAGCCGTAACCCTAACCCTACCCTAATCCTACCCCTACCCCTTCCCATAACCCTAACCGTAGCCCTGACCCTAATGCTAACCCTGGCCCTAACACTAACCCTAACCCTCACCCTAACCCTAGTCCTGACCCTCACCCTAACCCAACCGTAACCCTAACCCGATCTCTAACCCTAACCATAGCCCTTGCCCTAACCCTTGCCCTAGCCCTAGCCCGAGCCCTAACCCTCACCCTAACCCTAACCCTAACCCTTACCCTAAACCTAACCATAGCCCTTGCCCTAACCCTTGCCCTAGCCCTAGCCCTAGCCCTAACCCTAACCCAAGCCCTAACCCTAGCCCTAACCCTAACCCTAACCTTAGCCCTAACTGTAGCCCTAGCAGTAACCCTAGCCCTAGCCCGAACACTAACCCTAACCCTAACACAAACCCTAACCCTAACCCTAACTCTAACCTTAACCCTAACCCTAACCTTAACCCTAACCCTAACCCTCGACCTAACCCTAGCCCTAACCCTAATCCTAACGCTAACCATAACCCTAACCCTAACAAAAAACCGTATCCCTAAACCTAAATCTCACCCTAACACTAGCCTTAGCCCTAACCCTCTCACTAACTGTAACCTAACCCTAATCCTAGCCTAAACTCTATCCCTAGCCCTAACCCTAACCCAACACCTACCACTAACCGTAACGCTAACCCAAACCCTAACCAGAACCAGAACCGTAACCCTAGACCTAACCCGAGCCCTAAACCTAACCCTAGCCCTAACCCTAAACCTAAGCCTAACCCTAGCGCTAACCCTAACCCTAACCCTAACCCTAAACCTAACTATAGCCTTAACCCTAACCCTAGGCCTAGACCTAACCCTACCCCTACCCCTACCCCTAAACCAAACTGTAACCCTAAACTGAAACTGAACCCTAACCCTAACCTTAGCCCTAGCTCTAGTTCTAAACCTAGCCCTAACCCTTACCCTAGCCCTAGCCCTAACCCTAGACCTTACCCTAACCCAAAGCCTACCACTAACCCTAATACAAACCCTAACCATAACTGTAGCCCTAACCCTAATGCTTACCCTAGCTCTAACACTAACCAGAACCCTCACCCTAACCCTAGCCCTCACCCTATACCTAACCCTAACCCTAACCCTAACCCTTGCCCTAGCCCAAGCCCTAGCCATAGCCCTAACCCTAACACTAGCCCTAGCCTTAGCCCTAACCCTTGTCCGAGCCCTAACCCTAACCATAGCCGTAACCCTAACCCTACCCTAATCCTACCCCTACCCCTTCCCATAACCCTAACCGTAGCCCTGACCCTAATGCGAACCCTGGCCCTAACACTAACCCTAACCCTCACCCTAACCCTAGTCCTGACCCTCACCCTAACCCCAACCGTAACCCTAACCCGATCTCTAACCCTAACCATAGCCCTTGCCCTAACCCTTGCCCTAGCCCTAATCCTAACGCTAACCATAACCCTAACCCTAACAAAAAACCATATCCCTAAACCTAACTCTCACCCTAACACTAGCCTTAGCCCTAACCCTCTCACTAACTGTAACCTAACCCTAATCCTAGCCTAAACTCTATCCCTAGCCCTAACCCTAACCCAACACCTACCACTAACCGTAACGCTAACCCAAACCCTAACCAGAACCAGAACCGTAACCCTAACCCTAACCCGAGCCCTAAACCTAACCCTAGCCCTGACCCTAACACTAAGCCTAACCCTAGCGCTAACCCTAACCCTAACCCTAAACCTAACTATAGCCGTAACCCTAACCCTAGGCCTAGACCTAACCCTACCCCTATGCCTACCCCTAAACCAAACTGTAACCCTAACCCTAACCCTAGCCCTAGCTCTAGTTCTAAACCTAGCCCTAACCCTTACCCTAGCCTAGCCCTAACCCTAGACCTTACCCTAACCCAAAGCCTACCACTAACCCTAATACAAACCCTAACCATAGCCGTAACCCTAACCCTACCCTAATCGTACCCCTACCCCTACCCCTAACCCTAACCGTAGCCCTGACCCTAATGCTAACCCTGGCCCTAACACTAACCCTAACCCTCACCCTAACCCTAGTCCTGACCATCACCCTAACCCCAACCGTAACCCTAACCCGAACTCTAACCCTAATCATAGTCCTTGCCCTAACCCTTGCCCTAGCCCTAGCCCTAGCCCTAGCCCTAACCCTCACCCTAAACCTAACCCTAAACCTAACCCTAACACTAACCATAGCCCTTGCCCTAACCCTTGCCCTAGCCCTAACCCTAACCCTAACCCTAACCCTAACCCAAGCCCTAACCCTAGCCCTAACCCTAATCCTAACGCTAACCATAACCCTAACCCTAACAAAAAACCATATCCCTAAACCTAAATCTCTCCCTAACACTAGCCTTAGCCCTAACCCTCTCACTAACTGTAACCCTAACCCTAATCCTAGCCCTAGCTCTAGTTCTAACCCTAGCCCTAACCCTTACCCTAGCCCTAGCCCTAACCCTAGACCTTATCCTAGCCCTATCCGTAGCCCTAGCCCTAGCCCTAACCCTAGCCCTAGCCCGAACCCTAACCCTAACCCTAACCCTAAGCCTAGCCCAAAGCGTCACCCTAACGATAACCCTAACCCTAGAACTAACCCTAACCCTAACCCTAACCCTAAACCTCACCCTAGCCCTAACCCTAACCCAAACCCTTACCCTAACCCTAACCCTAACCCAAACAGTATCCCTAACCCTAAGCATAACCCTAGGCTTAGCCCTAACCCTCTCACTTACAATAACCCTAACCCTAACCCTAGCCCCAACCCTGACCCTAGCCCGAACCCTAACCCAACCCCTACCACTAACCCTAACCCTAACCCAAACCCTAACCATAACCGTAACCCTAACCCTAACCCGAGCCCTAAACCTAACCCTATCCCTAACCCTAAACGTAACCCTAGCGCTAACCCTAACGCTAACCCTAACCCTAAACCTAACCTTAGCCCTAATTCTAACCCTAGGCCTAGCCCTAACCCTAGCCCTAGCCCTACCCTACCCCTACCCCTAACTCAAACTGTAACCCTAAACTGAACCTGAACCCTAACGCTAGCCCTAACTCTAGCTCTAACGCATGTCCTAACCGTTACCCTAGCCCTAGCCCTAGCCCTAAGACTAGCCCTAGCCCTAATCCTAACCCTAACCCTAACCCAAACCCTAACCCAAACCCTAGTCCTAACCCTAACCCAAAGCCTACCACTAAACCTAACCAAAACCCTAACCATAATCATAAACCTAACCCTAACCCTAGCCCTAACCCTAATGATAACCCTAGCCCTAACCCAAACCCTAAAACTAACCCTCACCCTAAACCTAGCCCTCACCCTAACCCTAACTCTACTCCTAACCCTAAACCTCACCGAACCCTAACCCTAGCCATAACGCTAGCCCTAACCGTAGCCCTAGCCCTAGCCCTAACCCTAACCCTAACCCTAACCCTAACCCTAACCCTAACCCTTAACCTAAACCTAACTCTAACGCTAACGCCAGCCCTAACCCTAATGCTAACCCTAGCCGTAACCCTTACCGTCACCCTCACCCTAACCATAGCCCTCACACTGACCCTAACCCTAACCGTAACAATAGCCCTTGACCTAACCCTTGCCCTAGCCCTAGCCCTAGCCCTAGCCCTATCCCTAGTCCTATCCCTATCCCTATCCCTATCCCTATCCCTATCCCTAGTCCTAGCCCTAGCCCTAGCCCTAACCCTAACCCTAACCCTAACCCAAACCCAAGCCCTAACCCTAGCCGTAGCCCTAACCCCACCCTAACCCTAACCCGAACTCTAGCCCTAACCCGAACCCTAGCCCGAACCCTAACCCTAGCCTTAGACCTAGCCCTAGCCCTATCCCTAGCCCTATCCCGAGCCTTAACCCTAAATCTAACCCTAGCCCAGACCCTATCCCTAAACCTATCGCTAGCCCTAAACCTAACCCTAGCCCTAACCCTAACCCTAACACTACCCCTAACCCTAACCCTAACCCCAGCCCTCGCGCTAACCCTAATCCTAACCCTACCCCTACCCCTAACCCTAGCCCTAGTGCTAACCCTAACGCTAACTCTAACCCTAGCCCTAGCCCTAGCTTTAACCTTAGCCCGAGCCCTAGCCCTAGCCCTAAACCTAACCCCAACCGCAACCCTAACCCTAACCCAAACCATAAATCTACCCCAAACCCTAACCCTAACCCTAACCCGAACCGAACCCGAACTCAAACCCTAACCCCAACCCCAACCCTAGCCCTAACTCTAACCCTAACCCTAACCCTAACCCTAACCGTAACCCTAACCGTAACCCCAAACCTAACCCTAGCCCTAGCCCTAACATTAACCCTAACCCTAGCCCTAACCCTAGACCTTACCCTAACCCAAAGCCTACCACTAACCCTAATACAAACCCTAACCATAACCGTAGCCCTAACCCTAATGCTTACCCTAGCCCTAACACTAACCAGAACCCTCACCCTAACCCTAGCCCTCACCCTATACCTAACCCTAACCCTAACCCTAACCCTAACCCTTGCCCTAGCCGAAGCCCTAGCCATACCTCTAACCCTAACACTAGCCCTAGCCTTAGCCCTAACCCTTGTCCGAGCCCTAACCCTAACCATAGCCGTAACCCTAACCCTACCCTAATCCTACCCCTACCCCTACCCGTTACCCTAACTGTAGCCCTGACCCTAATGCTAACCCTGGCCCTAACACTAACCCTAACCCTCACCCTAACCCTAGTCCTGACCCTCACCCTAACCCCAACCGTAACCCTAACCCGAACTCTAACCCTAACCATAGCCCTTGCCCTAACCCTTGCCCTAGCCCTAGCCCTAGCCCTAGCCCTAGCCCTAGCCCTAGCCCTAACCCTCACCCTAACCCTAACCCTAACCCTAACCCTAACCCTAACCCTAACCATAGCCCTTGCCCTAACCCTTGCCCTAGCCCTAGCCCTAGCCCTAACCCTAAACCTAACCCAAACCCTAAACCTAGCCCTAACCCTAGTCCTAACCGTAGCCCTAGCAGTAACCCTAGCCCTAGCCCTAGCCCGAACACTAACCCTAACCCTAACCCAAACCCTAACCCTAACCCTAACTCTAACCCTAACCCCAACCCTAACCCTAACTCTAACCCTAAGCATAGCCCTTGCCCTAACCCTTGCCCTAGCCCTAGCCCTAGCCCTAACCCTCACCCTAACCCTAACCCTAACACTAACCCTAACCCTAACCCTAACTTTAACCATAGCCCTTGCCTAACCCTTGCCCTAGCCCTAGCCCTAGCCCTAACCCTAACCCAAGCCCTAACCCTAGCCCTAACCCTAACCCTAACCTTAGCCCTAACTGTAGCCCTAGCAGTAACCCTAGCCCTAGCCCGAACACTAACCCTAACCCTAACACAAACCCTAACCCTAACCCTAACTCTAACCTTAACCCTAACCCTAACCTTAACCCTAACCCTAACCCTCGACCTAACCCTAGCCCTAACCCTAATCCTAACGCTAACCATAACCCTAACCCTAACAAAAAACCGTATCCCTAAACCTAAATCTCACCCTAACACTAGCCTTAGCCCTAACCCTCTCACTAACTGTAACCTAACCCTAATCCTAGCCTAAACTCTATCCCTAGCCCTAACCCTAACCCAACACCTACCACTAACCGTAACGCTAACCCAAACCCTAACCAGAACCAGAACCGTAACCCTAGACCTAACCCGAGCCCTAAACCTAACCCTAGCCCTAACCCTAACCCTAAGCCTAACCCTAGCGCTAACCCTAACCCTAACCCTAAACCTAACTATAGCCTTAACCCTAACCCTAGGCCTAGACCTAACCCTACCCCTACCCCTACCCCTAAACCAAACTGTAACCCTAAACTGAAACTGAACCCTAACCCTAACCTTAGCCCTAGCTCTAGTTCTAAACCTAGCCCTAACCCTTACCCTAGCCCTAGCCCTAACCCTAGACCTTACCCTAACCCAAAGCCTACCACTAACCCTAATACAAACCCTAACCATAACTGTAGCCCTAACCCTAATGCTTACCCTAGCTCTAACACTAAACAGAACCCTCACCCTAACCCTAGCCCTCACCCTATACCTAACCCTAACCCTAACCCTTGCCCTAGCCCAAGCCCTAGCCATAGCCCTAACCCTAACACTAGCCCTAGCCTTAGCCCTAACCCTTGTCCGAGCCCTAACCCTAACCATAGCCGTAACCCTAACCCTACCCTAATCCTACCCCTACCCCTTCCCATAACCCTAACCGTAGCCCTGACCCTAATGCGAACCCTGGCCCTAACACTAACCCTAACCCTCACCCTAACCCTAGTCCTGACCCTCACCCTAACCCCAACCGTAACCCTAACCCGATCTCTAACCCTAACCATAGCCCTTGCCCTAACCCTTGCCCTAGCCCTAATCCTAACGCTAACCATAACCCTAACCCTAACAAAAAACCATATCCCTAAACCTAACTCTCACCCTAACACTAGCCTTAGCCCTAACCCTCTCACTAACTGTAACCTAACCCTAATCCTAGCCTAAACTCTATCCCTATCCCTAGCCCTAACCCAACACCTACCACTAACCGTAACGCTAACCCAAACCCTAACCAGAACCAGAACCGTAACCCTAACCCTAACCCGAGCCCTAAACCTAACCCTAGCCCTGACCCTAACACTAAG
>NC_139475.1:27612500-27640000 GCF_057233095.1 Heloderma suspectum | reverse complement strand
AAACTGAACCTGAACCCTAACGCTAGCCCTAACTCTAGCTCTAACGCATGTCCTAACAGTTACCCAGCCCTAGCCCTAGCCCTAAGACTAGCCCTAGCCCTAATCCTAACCCTAACCCTAACCCAAACCCTAACCCAAACCCTAACCCAAACCCTAGTCCTAACCCTAACCCAAAGCCTACCACTAAACCTAACCAAAACCCTAACCATAATCATAAACCTAACCCTAACCCTAGCCCTAACCCTAATGATAACCCTAGCCCTAACCCAAACCCTAAAACTAACCCTCACCCTAAACCTAGCCCTCACCCTAACCCTAACTCTACTCCTAACCCTAAACCTCACCGAACCCTAACCCTAGCCATAACGCTAGCCCTAACCGTAGCCCTAGCCCTAGCCCTAACCCTAACCCTAACCCTAACCCTAACCCTAACCCTTAACCTAAACCTAACTCTAACGCTAACGCCAGCCCTAACCCTAATGCTAACCCTAGCCGTAACCCTCACCGTCACCCTCACCCTAACCATAGCCCTCACACTGACCCTAACCCTAACCGTAACAATAGCCCTTGACCTAACCCTTGCCCTAGCCCTAGCCCTATCCCTATCCCTAGTCCTATCGCTATCCCTATCCCTATCCCTATCCCTATCCCTATCCCTATCCCTATCCCTAGTCCTAGCCCTAGCCCTAGCCCTAACCCTAACCCTAACCCAAACCCAAGCCCTAACCCTAGCCGTAGCCCTAACCCCACCCTAACCCTAACCCGAACTCTAGCCCTAACCCGAACCCTAGCCCGAACCCTAACCCTAGCCTTAGACCTAGCCCTAGCCCTATCCCTAGCCCTATCCCGAGCCTTAACCCTAAATCTAACCCTAGCCCAGACCCTATCCCTAAACCTATCGCTAGCCCTAAACCTAACCCTAGCCCTAACCCTAACCCTAACCCTAACCCTACCCCTAACCCTAACCCTAACCCCAGCCCTCGCGCTAACCCTAATCCTAACCCTACCCCTACCCCTAACCCTAGCCCTAGTGCTAACCCTAACGCTAACTCTAACCCTAGCCCTAGCCCTAGCTTTAACCTTAGCCCGAGCCCTAGCCCTAGCCCTAAACCTAACCCCAACCGCAACCCTAACCCTAACCCAAACCATAAATCTACCCCAAACCCTAACCCTAACCCTAACCCGAACCGAACCCGAACTCAAACCCTAACCCCAACCCCAACCCTAGCCCTAACTCTAACCCTAACCCTAACCCTAACCCTAACCCTAACCGTAACCCTAACCGTAACCCCAAACCTAACCCTAGCCCTAGCCCTAACATTAACCCTAACCCTAGCCCTAACCCTAGACCTTACCCTAACCCAAAGCCTACCACTAACCCTAATACAAACCCTAACCATAACCGTAGCCCTAACCCTAATGCTTACCCTAGCCCTAACACTAACCAGAACCCTCACCCTAACCCTAGCCCTCACCCTATACCTAACCCTAACCCTAACCCTAACCCTAACCCTTGCCCTAGCCGAAGCCCTAGCCATACCTCTAACCCTAACACTAGCCCTAGCCTTAGCCCTAACCCTTGTCCGAGCCCTAACCCTAACCATAGCCGTAACCCTAACCCTACCCTAATCCTACCCCTACCCCTACCCGTAACCCTAAATGTAGCCCTGACCCTAATGCTAACCCTGGCCCTAACACTAACCCTAACCCTCACCCTAACCCTAGTCCTGACCCTCACCCTAACCCCAACCGTAACCCTAACCCGAACTCTAACCCTAACCATAGCCCTTGCCCTAACCCTTGCCCTAGCCCTAGCCCTAGCCCTAGCCCTAGCCCTAGCCCTAGCCCTAACCCTCACCCTAACCCTAACCCTAACCCTAACCCTAACCATAGCCCTTGCCCTAACCCTTGCCCTAGCCCTAGCCCTAACCCTAACCCTAAACCTAACCCAAGCCCTAACCCTAGCCCTAACCCTAGGCCTAACCGTAGCCCTAGCAGTAACCCTAGCCCTAGCCCTAGCCCGAACACTAACCCTAACCCTAACCCAAACCCTAACCCTAACCCTAACTCTAACCTTAACCTTAACCCTAACCCTAACCCTAACCCTAACCCTAACCATAGCCCTTGCCCTAACCCTTGCCCTAGCCCTAGCCCTAGCCCTAACCCTAAACCTAACCCAAGCCCTAACCCTAGCCCTAACCCTAGGCCTAACCGTAGCCCTAGCAGTAACCCTAGCCCTAGCCCTAGCCCGAACACTAACCCTAACCCTAACCCTAACCCTAACCCTCGACCTAACCCTAGCCCTAACCCTAATCCTAACGCTAACCATAACCCTAACCCTAACAAAAAAACATATCCCTAAACCTAAATCTCACCCTAACCCTAGTCTTAGCCCTATCCCTCTCACTAACTGTAACCCTAACCCTAATCCTAGCCCAAACCCTAACCCTAGCCCTAACCCAACCCCTACCACTAACCCTAACCCTAACCCAAACCCTAACCAGAACCGTAACCCTAAACATAACACTAACCCGAGCCCTAAACCTGAACCTAGCCCTAACCCTAACCATAACCCTAACCCTAGCGCTAATCCTAACTCTAACGCTAACCCTAAACCTAACCCTAGCCCTAACCCTAACCCTAACCCTAGGCCTAGCCGTAACCATACCCCTACCCCTACCCCTGCCCCTAACCCAAACTGTAACCCTAAACTGAACCTGAACCTGAACCCTAACCCTAGTCCTAGCTCTAGCTCTAACCCTAGCCCTAACCGTTACCTAGCCCTAGCCCTAGCCCTAACCCTAGCCCTAATCCTAGCCCGAACCCTAACCCTAACCCTAGCCCTAGCCCTAAACCTAACCCTAGCCCTAACCCTAACCCTAACCCTAACCCTAACCCTAACCCTAACCCTAGCCCTAGCCCTAACACTAACACTAACACTAACACTAACACTAACACTAACCCTATCCCTATCCCTATCCCTATCCCTATCCCTATCCCTATCCCAAGCCCTAGCCCTAGCTCTAACACTACAACTAACCCTAGCCCTACCCCTAAACCTGCCCCTAAGTCTAACCCTAACCCTACACCTAAACCTAACCCTAACACTAACCCTAACACTAACCCTAGCCCTAGCCCTAGCCCTAACCCTAACACAAACCCTAGCCCTAGCCCTCGCCCTAAACCTAACCCTAACCCTAACCCTAACCCTAGCCCTAGCCCTAACCCTACCCTAAACCTAACCTGAACTCTAGCCCTAACCCTTGCCCTAACTCTAACCCTAACCCTAACCCTAACCCTAACCATAGCCGTAACCCTAACCCTACCCTAATCCTACCCCTACCCCTACCCCTAACCCTAACCGTAGCCCTGACCCTAATGCTAACCCTGGCCCTAACACTAACCCTAACCCTCACCCTAACCCTAGCCCTGACCCTCACCCTAACCCCAACCCTAACCCTAACCCTAACCCTAACTCTAACCCTAAGCATAGCCCTTGCCCTAACCCTTGCCCTAGCCCTAGCCCTAACCCTAACCCTAACCCTAACCCTAACCCTAACCCTAACCATAGCCCTTGCCTAACCCTTGCCCTAGCCCTAGCCCTAGCCCTAACCCTAACCCAAGCCCTAACCCTAGCCCTAACCCTAGCCCTAACCTTAGCCCTAACTGTAGCCCTAGCAGTAACCCTAGCCCTAGCCCGAACACTAACCCTAACCCTAACACAAACCCTAACCCTAACCCTAACTCTAACCTTAACCCTAACCCTAACCTTAACCCTAACCCCAACCCTCGACCTAACCCTAGCCCTAACCCTAATCCTAACGCTAACCATAACCCTAACCCTAACAAAAAACCGTATCCCTAAACCTAAATCTCACCCTAACACTAGCCTTAGCCCTAACCCTCTCACTAACTGTAACCTAACCCTAATCCTAGCCTAAACTCTATCCCTAGCCCTAACCCTAACCCAACACCTACCACTAACCGTAACGCTAACCCAAACCCTAACCAGAACCAGAACCGTAACCCTAAACCTAACCCGAGCCCTAAACCTAACCCTAGCCCTAACCCTAACCCTAAGCCTAAAACTAGCGCTAACCCTAACCCTAACCCTAAACCTAACTATAGCCTTAACCCTAACCCTAGGCCTAGACCTACCCCTACCCCTACCCCTAAACCAAACTGTAACCCTAAACTGAAAATGAACCCTAACCCTAGCCCTAGCTCTAGTTCTAAACCTAGCCCTAAACCTTACCCTAGCCCTAGCCCTAACCCTAGACCTTACCCTAACCCAAAGCCTACCACTAACCCTAATACAAACCCTCACCCTAACCCTAGCCCTCACCCTATACCTAACCCTAACCCTAAACCTAACCCTTGCCCTAGCCCAAGCCCTAGCCATAGCCCTAACCCTAACACTAGCCCTAGCCTTAGCCCTAACCCTTGTCCGAGCCCTAACCCTAACCATAGCCGTAACCCTAACCCTACCCTAATCCTACCCCTACCCCTTCCCATAACCCTAACCGTAGCCCTGACCCTAATGCTAACCCTGGCCCTAACACTAACCCTAACCCTCACCCTAACCCTAGTCCTGACCCTCACCCTAACCCAACCGTAACCCTAACCCGATCTCTAACCCTAACCATAGCCCTTGCCCTAACCCTTGCCCTAGCCCTAGCCCGAGCCCTAACCCTCACCCTAACCCTAACCCTAACCCTTACCCTAACCCTAACCATAGCCCTTGCCCTAACCCTTGCCCTAGCCCTAGCCCTAGCCCTAACCCTAACCCAAGCCCTAACCCTAGCCCTAACCCTAACCCTAACCTTAGCCCTAACTGTAGCCCTAGCAGTAACCCTAGCCCTAGCCCGAACACTAACCCTAACCCTAACACAAACCCTAACCCTAACCCTAACTCTAACCTTAACCCTAACCCTAACCTTAACCCTAACCCTAACCCTCGACCTAACCCTAGCCCTAACCCTAATCCTAACGCTAACCATAACCCTAACCCTAACAAAAAACCGTATCCCTAAACCTAAATCTCACCCTAACACTAGCCTTAGCCCTAACCCTCTCACTAACTGTAACCTAACCCTAATCCTAGCCTAAACTCTATCCCTAGCCCTAACCCTAACCCAACACCTACCACTAACCGTAACGCTAACCCAAACCCTAACCAGAACCAGAACCGTAACCCTAGACCTAACCCGAGCCCTAAACCTAACCCTAGCCCTAACCCTAACCCTAAGCCTAACCCTAGCGCTAATCCTAACCCTAACCCTAACCCTAAACCTAACTATAGCCTTAACCCTAACCCTAGGCCTAGACCTAACCCTACCCCTACCCCTACCCCTAAACCAAACTGTAACCCTAAACTGAAACTGAACCCTAACCCTAACCTTAGCCCTAGCTCTAGTTCTAAACCTAGCCCTAACCCTTACCCTAGCCCTAGCCCTAACCCTAGACCTTACCCTAACCCAAAGCCTACCACTAACCCTAATACAAACCCTAACCATAACTGTAGCCCTAACCCTAATGCTTACCCTAGCTCTAACACTAAACAGAACCCTCACCCTAACCCTAGCCCTCACCCTATACCTAACCCTAACCCTAACCCTAACCCTTGCCCTAGCCCAAGCCCTAGCCATAGCCCTAACCCTAACACTAGCCCTAGCCTTAGCCCTAACCCTTGTCCGAGCCCTAACCCTAACCATAGCCGTAACCCTAACCCTACCCTAATCCTACCCCTACCCCTTCCCATAACCCTAACCGTAGCCCTGACCCTAATGCGAACCCTGGCCCTAACACTAACCCTAACCCTCACCCTAACCCTAGTCCTGACCCTCACCCTAACCCCAACCGTAACCCTAACCCGATCTCTAACCCTAACCATAGCCCTTGCCCTAACCCTTGCCCTAGCCCTAATCCTAACGCTAACCATAACCCTAACCCTAACAAAAAACCATATCCCTAAACCTAACTCTCACCCTAACACTAGCCTTAGCCCTAACCCTCTCACTAACTGTAACCTAACCCTAATCCTAGCCTAAACTCTATCCCTAGCCCTAACCCTAACCCAACACCTACCACTAACCGTAACGCTAACCCAAACCCTAACCAGAACCAGAACCGTAACCCTAACCCTAACCCGAGCCCTAAACCTAACCCTAGCCCTGACCCTAACACTAAGCCTAACCCTAGCGCTAACCCTAACCCTAACCCTAAACCTAACTATAGCCGTAACCCTAACCCTAGGCCTAGACCTAACCCTACCCCTACGCCTACCCCTAAACCAAACTGTAACCCTAACCCTAACCCTAGCCCTAGCTCTAGTTCTAAACCTAGCCCTAACCCTTACCCTAGCCTAGCCCTAACCCTAGACCTTACCCTAACCCAAAGCCTACCACTAACCCTAATACAAACCCTAACCATAGCCGTAACCCTAACCCTACCCTAATCGTACCCCTACCCCTACCCCTAACCCTAACCGTAGCCCTGACCCTAATGCTAACCCTGGCCCTAACACTAACCCTAACCCTCACCCTAACCCTAGTCCTGACCCTCACCCTAACCCCAACCGTAACCCTAACCCGAACTCTAACCCTAATCATAGTCCTTGCCCTAACCCTTGCCCTAGCCCTAGCCCTAGCCCTAGCCCTAACCCTCACCCTAAACCTAACCCTAAACCTAACCCTAACACTAACCATAGCCCTTGCCCTAACCCTTGCCCTAGCCCTAACCCTAACCCTAACCCTAACCCTAACCCAAGCCCTAACCCTAGCCCTAACCCTAATCCTAACGCTAACCATAACCCTAACCCTAACAAAAAACCATATCCCTAAACCTAAATCTCTCCCTAACACTAGCCTTAGCCCTAACCCTCTCACTAACTGTAACCCTAACCCTAATCCTAGCCCTAGCTCTAGTTCTAACCCTAGCCCTAACCCTTACCCTAGCCCTAGCCCTAACCCTAGACCTTATCCTAGCCCTATCCGTAGCCCTAGCCCTAGCCCTAACCCTAGCCCTAGCCCGAACCCTAACCCTAACCCTAACCCTAAGCCTAGCCCAAAGCGTCACCCTAACGATAACCCTAACCCTAGAACTAACCCTAACCCTAACCCTAACCCTAAACCTCACCCTAGCCCTAACCCTAACCCAAACCCTTACCCTAACCCTAACCCTAACCCAAACAGTATCCCTAACCCTAAGCATAACCCTAGGCTTAGCCCTAACCCTCTCACTTACAATAACCCTAACCCTAACCCTAGCCCCAACCCTGACCCTAGCCCGAACCCTAACCCAACCCCTACCACTAACCCTAACCCTAACCCAAACCCTAACCATAACCGTAACCCTAACCCTAACCCGAGCCCTAAACCTAACCCTATCCCTAACCCTAAACGTAACCCTAGCGCTAACCCTAACGCTAACCCTAACCCTAAACCTAACCTTAGCCCTAATTCTAACCCTAGGCCTAGCCCTAACCCTAGCCCTAGCCCTACCCTACCCCTACCCCTAACTCAAACTGTAACCCTAAACTGAACCTGAACCCTAACGCTAGCCCTAACTCTAGCTCTAACGCATGTCCTAACCGTTACCCTAGCCCTAGCCCTAGCCCTAAGACTAGCCCTAGCCCTAATCCTAACCCTAACCCTAACCCAAACCCTAACCCAAACCCTAGTCCTAACCCTAACCCAAAGCCTACCACTAAACCTAACCAAAACCCTAACCATAATCATAAACCTAACCCTAACCCTAGCCCTAACCCTAATGATAACCCTAGCCCTAACCCAAACCCTAAAACTAACCCTCACCCTAAACCTAGCCCTCACCCTAACCCTAACTCTACTCCTAACCCTAAACCTCACCGAACCCTAACCCTAGCCATAACGCTAGCCCTAACCGTAGCCCTAGCCCTAGCCCTAACCCTAACCCTAACCCTAACCCTAACCCTAACCCTTAACCTAAACCTAACTCTAACGCTAACGCCAGCCCTAACCCTAATGCTAACCCTAGCCGTAACCCTCACCGTCACCCTCACCCTAACCATAGCCCTCACACTGACCCTAACCCTAACCGTAACAATAGCCCTTGACCTAACCCTTGCCCTAGCCCTAGCCCTAGCCCTATCCCTATCCCTAGTCCTATCCCTATCCCTATCCCTATCCCTATCCCTATCCCTATCCCTATCCCTAGTCCTAGCCCTAGCCCTAGCCCTAACCCTAACCCTAACCCTAACCCAAACCCAAGCCCTAACCCTAGCCGTAGCCCTAACCCCACCCTAACCCTAACCCGAACTCTAGCCCTAACCCGAACCCTAGCCCGAACCCTAACCCTAGCCTTAGACCTAGCCCTAGCCCTATCCCTAGCCCTATCCCGAGCCTTAACCCTAAATCTAACCCTAGCCCAGACCCTATCCCTAAACCTATCGCTAGCCCTAAACCTAACCCTAGCCCTAACCCTAACCCTAACCCTAACCCTACCCCTAACCCTAACCCTAACCCCAGCCCTCGCGCTAACCCTAATCCTAACCCTACCCCTACCCCTAACCCTAGCCCTAGTGCTAACCCTAACGCTAACTCTAACCCTAGCCCTAGCCCTAGCTTTAACCTTAGCCCGAGCCCTAGCCCTAGCCCTAAACCTAACCCCAACCGCAACCCTAACCCTAACCCAAACCATAAATCTACCCCAAACCCTAACCCTAACCCTAACCCGAACCGAACCCGAACTCAAACCCTAACCCCAACCCCAACCCTAGCCCTAACTCTAACCCTAACCCTAACCCTAACCCTAACCCTAACCCTAACCGTAACCCTAACCGTAACCCCAAACCTAACCCTAGCCCTAGCCCTAACATTAACCCTAACCCTAGCCCTAACCCTAGACCTTACCCTAACCCAAAGCCTACCACTAACCCTAATACAAACCCTAACCATAACCGTAGCCCTAACCCTAATGCTTACCCTAGCCCTAACACTAACCAGAACCCTCACCCTAACCCTAGCCCTCACCCTATACCTAACCCTAACCCTAACCCTAACCCTTGCCCTAGCCGAAGCCCTAGCCATACCTCTAACCCTAACACTAGCCCTAGCCTTAGCCCTAACCCTTGTCCGAGCCCTAACCCTAACCATAGCCATAACCCTAACCCTACCCTAATCCTACCCCTACCCCTACCCGTTACCCTAACTGTAGCCCTGACCCTAATGCTAACCCTGGCCCTAACACTAACCCTAACCCTCACCCTAACCCTAGTCCTGACCCTCACCCTAACCCCAACCGTAACCCTAACCCGAACTCTAACCCTAACCATAGCCCTTGCCCTAACCCTTGCCCTAGCCCTAGCCCTAGCCCTAGCCCTAGCCCTAGCCCTAGCCCTAGCCCTAACCCTCACCCTAACCCTAACCCTAACCCTAACCCTAACCCTAACCATAGCCCTTGCCCTAACCCTTGCCCTAGCCCTAGCCCTAGCCCTAACCCTAAACCTAACCCAAGCCCTAACCCTGGCCCTAACCCTAGGCCTAACCGTAGCCCTAGCAGTAACCCTAGCCCTAGCCCTAGCCCGAACACTAACCCTAACCCTAACCCAAACCCTAACCCTAACCCTAACTCTAACCTTAACCTTAACCCTAAACCTAACCATAACCCTAACCCTAACCCTAACCCTAACCCTCGACCTAACCCTAGCCCTAACCCTAATCCTAACGCTAACCATAACCCTAACCCTAACAAAAAAACATATCCCTAAACCTAAATCTCACCCTAACCCTAGTCTTAGCCCTATCCCTCTCACTAACTGTAACCCTAACCCTAATCCTAGCCCAAACCCTAACCCTAGCCCTAACCCAACCCCTACCACTAACCCTAACCCTAACCCAAACCCTAACCAGAACCGTAACCCTAAACATAACACTAACCCGAGCCCTAAACCTGAACCTAGCCCTAACCCTAACCATAACCCTAACCCTAGCGCTAATCCTAACTCTAACGCTAACCCTAAACCTAACCCTAGCCCTAACCCTAACCCTAACCCTAGGCCTAGCCGTAACCATACCCCTACCCCTACCCCTGCCCCTAACCCAAACTGTAACCCTAAACTGAACCTGAACCTGAACCCTAACCCTAGTCCTAGCTCTAGCTCTAACCCTAGCCCTAACCGTTACCTAGCCCTAGCCCTAGCCCTAACCCTAGCCCTAATCCTAGCCCGAACCCTAACCCTAACCCTAGCCCTAGCCCTAAACCTAACCCTAGCCCTAACCCTAACCCTAACCCTAACCCTAACCCTAACCCTAGCCCTAACCCTAACCCTAAGCCTAACACTAGCGCTAACCCTAACCCTAACCCTAAACCTAACTATAGCCTTAACCCTAACCCTAGGCCTAGACCTACCCCTACCCCTACCCCTACCCCTAAACCAAACTGTAACCCTAAACTGAACCCTAACCCTAACCCTAGCCCTAGCTCTAGTTCTAAACCTAGCCCTAAACCTTACCCTAGCCCTAGCCCTAATCCTAGACCTTACCCTAACCCAAAGCCTACCACTAACCCTAATACAAACCCTCACCCTAACCCTAGCCCTCACCCTATACCTAACCCTCACCCTAAACCTAACCCTTGCCCTAGCCCAAGCCCTAGCCATAGCCCTAACCCTAACACTAGCCCTAGCCTTAGCCCTAACCCTTGTCCGAGCCCTAACCCTAACCATAGCCGTAACCCTAACCCTACCCTAATCCTACCCCTACCCCTTCCCATAACCCTAACCGTAGCCCTGACCCTAATGCTAACCCTGGCCCTAACACTAACCCTAACCCTCACCCTAACCCTAGTCCTGACCCTCACCCTAACCCAACCGTAACCCTAACCCGATCTCTAACCCTAACCATAGCCCTTGCCCTAACCCTTGCCCTAGCCCTAGCCCGAGCCCTAACCCTCACCCTAACCCTAACCCTAACCCTTACCCTAAACCTAACCATAGCCCTTGCCCTAACCCTTGCCCTAGCCCTAGCCCTAGCCCTAACCCTAACCCAAGCCCTAACCCTAGCCCTAACCCTAACCCTAACCTTAGCCCTAACTGTAGCCCTAGCAGTAACCCTAGCCCTAGCCCGAACACTAACCCTAACCCTAACACAAACCCTAACCCTAACCCTAACTCTAACCTTAACCCTAACCCTAACCTTAACCCTAACCCTAACCCTCGACCTAACCCTAGCCCTAACCCTAATCCTAACGCTAACCATAACCCTAACCCTAACAAAAAACCGTATCCCTAAACCTAAATCTCACCCTAACACTAGCCTTAGCCCTAACCCTCTCACTAACTGTAACCTAACCCTAATCCTAGCCTAAACTCTATCCCTAGCCCTAACCCTAACCCAACACCTACCACTAACCGTAACGCTAACCCAAACCCTAACCAGAACCAGAACCGTAACCCTAGACCTAACCCGAGCCCTAAACCTAACCCTAGCCCTAACCCTAACCCTAAGCCTAACCCTAGCGCTAACCCTAACCCTAACCCTAACCCTAAACCTAACTATAGCCTTAACCCTAACCCTAGGCCTAGACCTAACCCTACCCCTACCCCTACCCCTAAACCAAACTGTAACCCTAAACTGAAACTGAACCCTAACCCTAACCTTAGCCCTAGCTCTAGTTCTAAACCTAGCCCTAACCCTTACCCTAGCCCTAGCCCTAACCCTAGACCTTACCCTAACCCAAAGCCTACCACTAACCCTAATACAAACCCTAACCATAACTGTAGCCCTAACCCTAATGCTTACCCTAGCTCTAACACTAACCAGAACCCTCACCCTAACCCTAGCCCTCACCCTATACCTAACCCTAACCCTAACCCTAACCCTTGCCCTAGCCCAAGCCCTAGCCATAGCCCTAACCCTAACACTAGCCCTAGCCTTAGCCCTAACCCTTGTCCGAGCCCTAACCCTAACCATAGCCGTAACCCTAACCCTACCCTAATCCTACCCCTACCCCTTCCCATAACCCTAACCGTAGCCCTGACCCTAATGCGAACCCTGGCCCTAACACTAACCCTAACCCTCACCCTAACCCTAGTCCTGACCCTCACCCTAACCCCAACCGTAACCCTAACCCGATCTCTAACCCTAACCATAGCCCTTGCCCTAACCCTTGCCCTAGCCCTAATCCTAACGCTAACCATAACCCTAACCCTAACAAAAAACCATATCCCTAAACCTAACTCTCACCCTAACACTAGCCTTAGCCCTAACCCTCTCACTAACTGTAACCTAACCCTAATCCTAGCCTAAACTCTATCCCTAGCCCTAACCCTAACCCAACACCTACCACTAACCGTAACGCTAACCCAAACCCTAACCAGAACCAGAACCGTAACCCTAACCCTAACCCGAGCCCTAAACCTAACCCTAGCCCTGACCCTAACACTAAGCCTAACCCTAGCGCTAACCCTAACCCTAACCCTAAACCTAACTATAGCCGTAACCCTAACCCTAGGCCTAGACCTAACCCTACCCCTATGCCTACCCCTAAACCAAACTGTAACCCTAACCCTAACCCTAGCCCTAGCTCTAGTTCTAAACCTAGCCCTAACCCTTACCCTAGCCTAGCCCTAACCCTAGACCTTACCCTAACCCAAAGCCTACCACTAACCCTAATACAAACCCTAACCATAGCCGTAACCCTAACCCTACCCTAATCGTACCCCTACCCCTACCCCTAACCCTAACCGTAGCCCTGACCCTAATGCTAACCCTGGCCCTAACACTAACCCTAACCCTCACCCTAACCCTAGTCCTGACCATCACCCTAACCCCAACCGTAACCCTAACCCGAACTCTAACCCTAATCATAGTCCTTGCCCTAACCCTTGCCCTAGCCCTAGCCCTAGCCCTAGCCCTAACCCTCACCCTAAACCTAACCCTAAACCTAACCCTAACACTAACCATAGCCCTTGCCCTAACCCTTGCCCTAGCCCTAACCCTAACCCTAACCCTAACCCTAACCCAAGCCCTAACCCTAGCCCTAACCCTAATCCTAACGCTAACCATAACCCTAACCCTAACAAAAAACCATATCCCTAAACCTAAATCTCTCCCTAACACTAGCCTTAGCCCTAACCCTCTCACTAACTGTAACCCTAACCCTAATCCTAGCCCTAGCTCTAGTTCTAACCCTAGCCCTAACCCTTACCCTAGCCCTAGCCCTAACCCTAGACCTTATCCTAGCCCTATCCGTAGCCCTAGCCCTAGCCCTAACCCTAGCCCTAGCCCGAACCCTAACCCTAACCCTAACCCTAAGCCTAGCCCAAAGCGTCACCCTAACGATAACCCTAACCCTAGAACTAACCCTAACCCTAACCCTAACCCTAAACCTCACCCTAGCCCTAACCCTAACCCAAACCCTTACCCTAACCCTAACCCTAACCCAAACAGTATCCCTAACCCTAAGCATAACCCTAGGCTTAGCCCTAACCCTCTCACTTACAATAACCCTAACCCTAACCCTAGCCCCAACCCTGACCCTAGCCCGAACCCTAACCCAACCCCTACCACTAACCCTAACCCTAACCCAAACCCTAACCATAACCGTAACCCTAACCCTAACCCGAGCCCTAAACCTAACCCTATCCCTAACCCTAAACGTAACCCTAGCGCTAACCCTAACGCTAACCCTAACCCTAAACCTAACCTTAGCCCTAATTCTAACCCTAGGCCTAGCCCTAACCCTAGCCCTAGCCCTACCCTACCCCTACCCCTAACTCAAACTGTAACCCTAAACTGAACCTGAACCCTAACGCTAGCCCTAACTCTAGCTCTAACGCATGTCCTAACCGTTACCCTAGCCCTAGCCCTAGCCCTAAGACTAGCCCTAGCCCTAATCCTAACCCTAACCCTAACCCAAACCCTAACCCAAACCCTAGTCCTAACCCTAACCCAAAGCCTACCACTAAACCTAACCAAAACCCTAACCATAATCATAAACCTAACCCTAACCCTAGCCCTAACCCTAATGATAACCCTAGCCCTAACCCAAACCCTAAAACTAACCCTCACCCTAAACCTAGCCCTCACCCTAACCCTAACTCTACTCCTAACCCTAAACCTCACCGAACCCTAACCCTAGCCATAACGCTAGCCCTAACCGTAGCCCTAGCCCTAGCCCTAACCCTAACCCTAACCCTAACCCTAACCCTAACCCTAACCCTTAACCTAAACCTAACTCTAACGCTAACGCCAGCCCTAACCCTAATGCTAACCCTAGCCGTAACCCTTACCGTCACCCTCACCCTAACCATAGCCCTCACACTGACCCTAACCCTAACCGTAACAATAGCCCTTGACCTAACCCTTGCCCTAGCCCTAGCCCTAGCCCTAGCCCTATCCCTAGTCCTATCCCTATCCCTATCCCTATCCCTATCCCTATCCCTAGTCCTAGCCCTAGCCCTAGCCCTAACCCTAACCCTAACCCTAACCCTAACCCAAACCCAAGCCCTAACCCTAGCCCTAACCCTAGCCCTAACCTTAGCCCTAACTGTAGCCCTAGCAGTAACCCTAGCCCTAGCCCGAACACTAACCCTAACCCTAACACAAACCCTAACCCTAACCCTAACTCTAACCTTAACCCTAACCCTAACCTTAACCCTAACCCCAACCCTCGACCTAACCCTAGCCCTAACCCTAATCCTAACGCTAACCATAACCCTAACCCTAACAAAAAACCGTATCCCTAAACCTAAATCTCACCCTAACACTAGCCTTAGCCCTAACCCTCTCACTAACTGTAACCTAACCCTAATCCTAGCCTAAACTCTATCCCTAGCCCTAACCCTAACCCAACACCTACCACTAACCGTAACGCTAACCCAAACCCTAACCAGAACCAGAACCGTAACCCTAAACCTAACCCGAGCCCTAAACCTAACCCTAGCCCTAACCCTAACCCTAAGCCTAAAACTAGCGCTAACCCTAACCCTAACCCTAAACCTAACTATAGCCTTAACCCTAACCCTAGGCCTAGACCTACCCCTACCCCTACCCCTAAACCAAACTGTAACCCTAAACTGAAAATGAACCCTAACCCTAGCCCTAGCTCTAGTTCTAAACCTAGCCCTAAACCTTACCCTAGCCCTAGCCCTAACCCTAGACCTTACCCTAACCCAAAGCCTACCACTAACCCTAATACAAACCCTCACCCTAACCCTAGCCCTCACCCTATACCTAACCCTAACCCTAAACCTAACCCTTGCCCTAGCCCAAGCCCTAGCCATAGCCCTAACCCTAACACTAGCCCTAGCCTTAGCCCTAACCCTTGTCCGAGCCCTAACCCTAACCATAGCCGTAACCCTAACCCTACCCTAATCCTACCCCTACCCCTTCCCATAACCCTAACCGTAGCCCTGACCCTAATGCTAACCCTGGCCCTAACACTAACCCTAACCCTCACCCTAACCCTAGTCCTGACCCTCACCCTAACCCAACCGTAACCCTAACCCGATCTCTAACCCTAACCATAGCCCTTGCCCTAACCCTTGCCCTAGCCCTAGCCCGAGCCCTAACCCTCACCCTAACCCTAACCCTAACCCTTACCCTAACCCTAACCATAGCCCTTGCCCTAACCCTTGCCCTAGCCCTAGCCCTAGCCCTAACCCTAACCCAAGCCCTAACCCTAGCCCTAACCCTAACCCTAACCTTAGCCCTAACTGTAGCCCTAGCAGTAACCCTAGCCCTAGCCCGAACACTAACCCTAACCCTAACACAAACCCTAACCCTAACCCTAACTCTAACCTTAACCCTAACCCTAACCTTAACCCTAACCCTAACCCTCGACCTAACCCTAGCCCTAACCCTAATCCTAACGCTAACCATAACCCTAACCCTAACAAAAAACCGTATCCCTAAACCTAAATCTCACCCTAACACTAGCCTTAGCCCTAACCCTCTCACTAACTGTAACCTAACCCTAATCCTAGCCTAAACTCTATCCCTAGCCCTAACCCTAACCCAACACCTACCACTAACCGTAACGCTAACCCAAACCCTAACCAGAACCAGAACCGTAACCCTAGACCTAACCCGAGCCCTAAACCTAACCCTAGCCCTAACCCTAACCCTAAGCCTAACCCTAGCGCTAATCCTAACCCTAACCCTAACCCTAAACCTAACTATAGCCTTAACCCTAACCCTAGGCCTAGACCTAACCCTACCCCTACCCCTACCCCTAAACCAAACTGTAACCCTAAACTGAAACTGAACCCTAACCCTAACCTTAGCCCTAGCTCTAGTTCTAAACCTAGCCCTAACCCTTACCCTAGCCCTAGCCCTAACCCTAGACCTTACCCTAACCCAAAGCCTACCACTAACCCTAATACAAACCCTAACCATAACTGTAGCCCTAACCCTAATGCTTACCCTAGCTCTAACACTAAACAGAACCCTCACCCTAACCCTAGCCCTCACCCTATACCTAACCCTAACCCTAACCCTAACCCTTGCCCTAGCCCAAGCCCTAGCCATAGCCCTAACCCTAACACTAGCCCTAGCCTTAGCCCTAACCCTTGTCCGAGCCCTAACCCTAACCATAGCCGTAACCCTAACCCTACCCTAATCCTACCCCTACCCCTTCCCATAACCCTAACCGTAGCCCTGACCCTAATGCGAACCCTGGCCCTAACACTAACCCTAACCCTCACCCTAACCCTAGTCCTGACCCTCACCCTAACCCCAACCGTAACCCTAACCCGATCTCTAACCCTAACCATAGCCCTTGCCCTAACCCTTGCCCTAGCCCTAATCCTAACGCTAACCATAACCCTAACCCTAACAAAAAACCATATCCCTAAACCTAACTCTCACCCTAACACTAGCCTTAGCCCTAACCCTCTCACTAACTGTAACCTAACCCTAATCCTAGCCTAAACTCTATCCCTAGCCCTAACCCTAACCCAACACCTACCACTAACCGTAACGCTAACCCAAACCCTAACCAGAACCAGAACCGTAACCCTAACCCTAACCCGAGCCCTAAACCTAACCCTAGCCCTGACCCTAACACTAAGCCTAACCCTAGCGCTAACCCTAACCCTAACCCTAAACCTAACTATAGCCGTAACCCTAACCCTAGGCCTAGACCTAACCCTACCCCTACGCCTACCCCTAAACCAAACTGTAACCCTAACCCTAACCCTAGCCCTAGCTCTAGTTCTAAACCTAGCCCTAACCCTTACCCTAGCCTAGCCCTAACCCTAGACCTTACCCTAACCCAAAGCCTACCACTAACCCTAATACAAACCCTAACCATAGCCGTAACCCTAACCCTACCCTAATCGTACCCCTACCCCTACCCCTAACCCTAACCGTAGCCCTGACCCTAATGCTAACCCTGGCCCTAACACTAACCCTAACCCTCACCCTAACCCTAGTCCTGACCCTCACCCTAACCCCAACCGTAACCCTAACCCGAACTCTAACCCTAATCATAGTCCTTGCCCTAACCCTTGCCCTAGCCCTAGCCCTAGCCCTAGCCCTAACCCTCACCCTAAACCTAACCCTAAACCTAACCCTAACACTAACCATAGCCCTTGCCCTAACCCTTGCCCTAGCCCTAACCCTAACCCTAACCCTAACCCTAACCCAAGCCCTAACCCTAGCCCTAACCCTAATCCTAACGCTAACCATAACCCTAACCCTAACAAAAAACCATATCCCTAAACCTAAATCTCTCCCTAACACTAGCCTTAGCCCTAACCCTCTCACTAACTGTAACCCTAACCCTAATCCTAGCCCTAGCTCTAGTTCTAACCCTAGCCCTAACCCTTACCCTAGCCCTAGCCCTAACCCTAGACCTTATCCTAGCCCTATCCGTAGCCCTAGCCCTAGCCCTAACCCTAGCCCTAGCCCGAACCCTAACCCTAACCCTAACCCTAAGCCTAGCCCAAAGCGTCACCCTAACGATAACCCTAACCCTAGAACTAACCCTAACCCTAACCCTAACCCTAAACCTCACCCTAGCCCTAACCCTAACCCAAACCCTTACCCTAACCCTAACCCTAACCCAAACAGTATCCCTAACCCTAAGCATAACCCTAGGCTTAGCCCTAACCCTCTCACTTACAATAACCCTAACCCTAACCCTAGCCCCAACCCTGACCCTAGCCCGAACCCTAACCCAACCCCTACCACTAACCCTAACCCTAACCCAAACCCTAACCATAACCGTAACCCTAACCCTAACCCGAGCCCTAAACCTAACCCTATCCCTAACCCTAAACGTAACCCTAGCGCTAACCCTAACGCTAACCCTAACCCTAAACCTAACCTTAGCCCTAATTCTAACCCTAGGCCTAGCCCTAACCCTAGCCCTAGCCCTACCCTACCCCTACCCCTAACTCAAACTGTAACCCTAAACTGAACCTGAACCCTAACGCTAGCCCTAACTCTAGCTCTAACGCATGTCCTAACCGTTACCCTAGCCCTAGCCCTAGCCCTAAGACTAGCCCTAGCCCTAATCCTAACCCTAACCCTAACCCAAACCCTAACCCAAACCCTAGTCCTAACCCTAACCCAAAGCCTACCACTAAACCTAACCAAAACCCTAACCATAATCATAAACCTAACCCTAACCCTAGCCCTAACCCTAATGATAACCCTAGCCCTAACCCAAACCCTAAAACTAACCCTCACCCTAAACCTAGCCCTCACCCTAACCCTAACTCTACTCCTAACCCTAAACCTCACCGAACCCTAACCCTAGCCATAACGCTAGCCCTAACCGTAGCCCTAGCCCTAGCCCTAACCCTAACCCTAACCCTAACCCTAACCCTAACCCTTAACCTAAACCTAACTCTAACGCTAACGCCAGCCCTAACCCTAATGCTAACCCTAGCCGTAACCCTCACCGTCACCCTCACCCTAACCATAGCCCTCACACTGACCCTAACCCTAACCGTAACAATAGCCCTTGACCTAACCCTTGCCCTAGCCCTAGCCCTAGCCCTATCCCTATCCCTAGTCCTATCCCTATCCCTATCCCTATCCCTATCCCTATCCCTATCCCTAGTCCTAGCCCTAGCCCTAGCCCTAACCCTAACCCTAACCCTAACCCAAACCCAAGCCCTAACCCTAGCCGTAGCCCTAACCCCACCCTAACCCTAACCCGAACTCTAGCCCTAACCCGAACCCTAGCCCGAACCCTAACCCTAGCCTTAGACCTAGCCCTAGCCCTATCCCTAGCCCTATCCCGAGCCTTAACCCTAAATCTAACCCTAGCCCAGACCCTATCCCTAAACCTATCGCTAGCCCTAAACCTAACCCTAGCCCTAACCCTAACCCTAACCCTAACCCTACCCCTAACCCTAACCCTAACCCCAGCCCTCGCGCTAACCCTAATCCTAACCCTACCCCTACCCCTAACCCTAGCCCTAGTGCTAACCCTAACGCTAACTCTAACCCTAGCCCTAGCCCTAGCTTTAACCTTAGCCCGAGCCCTAGCCCTAGCCCTAAACCTAACCCCAACCGCAACCCTAACCCTAACCCAAACCATAAATCTACCCCAAACCCTAACCCTAACCCTAACCCGAACCGAACCCGAACTCAAACCCTAACCCCAACCCCAACCCTAGCCCTAACTCTAACCCTAACCCTAACCCTAACCCTAACCCTAACCCTAACCGTAACCCTAACCGTAACCCCAAACCTAACCCTAGCCCTAGCCCTAACATTAACCCTAACCCTAGCCCTAACCCTAGACCTTACCCTAACCCAAAGCCTACCACTAACCCTAATACAAACCCTAACCATAACCGTAGCCCTAACCCTAATGCTTACCCTAGCCCTAACACTAACCAGAACCCTCACCCTAACCCTAGCCCTCACCCTATACCTAACCCTAACCCTAACCCTAACCCTTGCCCTAGCCGAAGCCCTAGCCATACCTCTAACCCTAACACTAGCCCTAGCCTTAGCCCTAACCCTTGTCCGAGCCCTAACCCTAACCATAGCCATAACCCTAACCCTACCCTAATCCTACCCCTACCCCTACCCGTTACCCTAACTGTAGCCCTGACCCTAATGCTAACCCTGGCCCTAACACTAACCCTAACCCTCACCCTAACCCTAGTCCTGACCCTCACCCTAACCCCAACCGTAACCCTAACCCGAACTCTAACCCTAACCATAGCCCTTGCCCTAACCCTTGCCCTAGCCCTAGCCCTAGCCCTAGCCCTAGCCCTAGCCCTAGCCCTAGCCCTAACCCTCACCCTAACCCTAACCCTAACCCTAACCCTAACCCTAACCATAGCCCTTGCCCTAACCCTTGCCCTAGCCCTAGCCCTAGCCCTAACCCTAAACCTAACCCAAGCCCTAACCCTGGCCCTAACCCTAGGCCTAACCGTAGCCCTAGCAGTAACCCTAGCCCTAGCCCTAGCCCGAACACTAACCCTAACCCTAACCCAAACCCTAACCCTAACCCTAACTCTAACCTTAACCTTAACCCTAAACCTAACCATAACCCTAACCCTAACCCTAACCCTAACCCTCGACCTAACCCTAGCCCTAACCCTAATCCTAACGCTAACCATAACCCTAACCCTAACAAAAAAACATATCCCTAAACCTAAATCTCACCCTAACCCTAGTCTTAGCCCTATCCCTCTCACTAACTGTAACCCTAACCCTAATCCTAGCCCAAACCCTAACCCTAGCCCTAACCCAACCCCTACCACTAACCCTAACCCTAACCCAAACCCTAACCAGAACCGTAACCCTAAACATAACACTAACCCGAGCCCTAAACCTGAACCTAGCCCTAACCCTAACCATAACCCTAACCCTAGCGCTAATCCTAACTCTAACGCTAACCCTAAACCTAACCCTAGCCCTAACCCTAACCCTAACCCTAGGCCTAGCCGTAACCATACCCCTACCCCTACCCCTGCCCCTAACCCAAACTGTAACCCTAAACTGAACCTGAACCTGAACCCTAACCCTAGTCCTAGCTCTAGCTCTAACCCTAGCCCTAACCGTTACCTAGCCCTAGCCCTAGCCCTAACCCTAGCCCTAATCCTAGCCCGAACCCTAACCCTAACCCTAGCCCTAGCCCTAAACCTAACCCTAGCCCTAACCCTAACCCTAACCCTAACCCTAACCCTAACCCTAGCCCTAACCCTAACCCTAAGCCTAACACTAGCGCTAACCCTAACCCTAACCCTAAACCTAACTATAGCCTTAACCCTAACCCTAGGCCTAGACCTACCCCTACCCCTACCCCTACCCCTAAACCAAACTGTAACCCTAAACTGAACCCTAACCCTAACCCTAGCCCTAGCTCTAGTTCTAAACCTAGCCCTAAACCTTACCCTAGCCCTAGCCCTAATCCTAGACCTTACCCTAACCCAAAGCCTACCACTAACCCTAATACAAACCCTCACCCTAACCCTAGCCCTCACCCTATACCTAACCCTCACCCTAAACCTAACCCTTGCCCTAGCCCAAGCCCTAGCCATAGCCCTAACCCTAACACTAGCCCTAGCCTTAGCCCTAACCCTTGTCCGAGCCCTAACCCTAACCATAGCCGTAACCCTAACCCTACCCTAATCCTACCCCTACCCCTTCCCATAACCCTAACCGTAGCCCTGACCCTAATGCTAACCCTGGCCCTAACACTAACCCTAACCCTCACCCTAACCCTAGTCCTGACCCTCACCCTAACCCAACCGTAACCCTAACCCGATCTCTAACCCTAACCATAGCCCTTGCCCTAACCCTTGCCCTAGCCCTAGCCCGAGCCCTAACCCTCACCCTAACCCTAACCCTAACCCTTACCCTAAACCTAACCATAGCCCTTGCCCTAACCCTTGCCCTAGCCCTAGCCCTAGCCCTAACCCTAACCCAAGCCCTAACCCTAGCCCTAACCCTAACCCTAACCTTAGCCCTAACTGTAGCCCTAGCAGTAACCCTAGCCCTAGCCCGAACACTAACCCTAACCCTAACACAAACCCTAACCCTAACCCTAACTCTAACCTTAACCCTAACCCTAACCTTAACCCTAACCCTAACCCTCGACCTAACCCTAGCCCTAACCCTAATCCTAACGCTAACCATAACCCTAACCCTAACAAAAAACCGTATCCCTAAACCTAAATCTCACCCTAACACTAGCCTTAGCCCTAACCCTCTCACTAACTGTAACCTAACCCTAATCCTAGCCTAAACTCTATCCCTAGCCCTAACCCTAACCCAACACCTACCACTAACCGTAACGCTAACCCAAACCCTAACCAGAACCAGAACCGTAACCCTAGACCTAACCCGAGCCCTAAACCTAACCCTAGCCCTAACCCTAAACCTAAGCCTAACCCTAGCGCTAACCCTAACCCTAACCCTAACCCTAAACCTAACTATAGCCTTAACCCTAACCCTAGGCCTAGACCTAACCCTACCCCTACCCCTACCCCTAAACCAAACTGTAACCCTAAACTGAAACTGAACCCTAACCCTAACCTTAGCCCTAGCTCTAGTTCTAAACCTAGCCCTAACCCTTACCCTAGCCCTAGCCCTAACCCTAGACCTTACCCTAACCCAAAGCCTACCACTAACCCTAATACAAACCCTAACCATAACTGTAGCCCTAACCCTAATGCTTACCCTAGCTCTAACACTAACCAGAACCCTCACCCTAACCCTAGCCCTCACCCTATACCTAACCCTAACCCTAACCCTAACCCTTGCCCTAGCCCAAGCCCTAGCCATAGCCCTAACCCTAACACTAGCCCTAGCCTTAGCCCTAACCCTTGTCCGAGCCCTAACCCTAACCATAGCCGTAACCCTAACCCTACCCTAATCCTACCCCTACCCCTTCCCATAACCCTAACCGTAGCCCTGACCCTAATGCGAACCCTGGCCCTAACACTAACCCTAACCCTCACCCTAACCCTAGTCCTGACCCTCACCCTAACCCCAACCGTAACCCTAACCCGATCTCTAACCCTAACCATAGCCCTTGCCCTAACCCTTGCCCTAGCCCTAATCCTAACGCTAACCATAACCCTAACCCTAACAAAAAACCATATCCCTAAACCTAACTCTCACCCTAACACTAGCCTTAGCCCTAACCCTCTCACTAACTGTAACCTAACCCTAATCCTAGCCTAAACTCTATCCCTAGCCCTAACCCTAACCCAACACCTACCACTAACCGTAACGCTAACCCAAACCCTAACCAGAACCAGAACCGTAACCCTAACCCTAACCCGAGCCCTAAACCTAACCCTAGCCCTGACCCTAACACTAAGCCTAACCCTAGCGCTAACCCTAACCCTAACCCTAAACCTAACTATAGCCGTAACCCTAACCCTAGGCCTAGACCTAACCCTACCCCTATGCCTACCCCTAAACCAAACTGTAACCCTAACCCTAACCCTAGCCCTAGCTCTAGTTCTAAACCTAGCCCTAACCCTTACCCTAGCCTAGCCCTAACCCTAGACCTTACCCTAACCCAAAGCCTACCACTAACCCTAATACAAACCCTAACCATAGCCGTAACCCTAACCCTACCCTAATCGTACCCCTACCCCTACCCCTAACCCTAACCGTAGCCCTGACCCTAATGCTAACCCTGGCCCTAACACTAACCCTAACCCTCACCCTAACCCTAGTCCTGACCATCACCCTAACCCCAACCGTAACCCTAACCCGAACTCTAACCCTAATCATAGTCCTTGCCCTAACCCTTGCCCTAGCCCTAGCCCTAGCCCTAGCCCTAACCCTCACCCTAAACCTAACCCTAAACCTAACCCTAACACTAACCATAGCCCTTGCCCTAACCCTTGCCCTAGCCCTAACCCTAACCCTAACCCTAACCCTAACCCAAGCCCTAACCCTAGCCCTAACCCTAATCCTAACGCTAACCATAACCCTAACCCTAACAAAAAACCATATCCCTAAACCTAAATCTCTCCCTAACACTAGCCTTAGCCCTAACCCTCTCACTAACTGTAACCCTAACCCTAATCCTAGCCCTAGCTCTAGTTCTAACCCTAGCCCTAACCCTTACCCTAGCCCTAGCCCTAACCCTAGACCTTATCCTAGCCCTATCCGTAGCCCTAGCCCTAGCCCTAACCCTAGCCCTAGCCCGAACCCTAACCCTAACCCTAACCCTAAGCCTAGCCCAAAGCGTCACCCTAACGATAACCCTAACCCTAGAACTAACCCTAACCCTAACCCTAACCCTAAACCTCACCCTAGCCCTAACCCTAACCCAAACCCTTACCCTAACCCTAACCCTAACCCAAACAGTATCCCTAACCCTAAGCATAACCCTAGGCTTAGCCCTAACCCTCTCACTTACAATAACCCTAACCCTAACCCTAGCCCCAACCCTGACCCTAGCCCGAACCCTAACCCAACCCCTACCACTAACCCTAACCCTAACCCAAACCCTAACCATAACCGTAACCCTAACCCTAACCCGAGCCCTAAACCTAACCCTATCCCTAACCCTAAACGTAACCCTAGCGCTAACCCTAACGCTAACCCTAACCCTAAACCTAACCTTAGCCCTAATTCTAACCCTAGGCCTAGCCCTAACCCTAGCCCTAGCCCTACCCTACCCCTACCCCTAACTCAAACTGTAACCCTAAACTGAACCTGAACCCTAACGCTAGCCCTAACTCTAGCTCTAACGCATGTCCTAACCGTTACCCTAGCCCTAGCCCTAGCCCTAAGACTAGCCCTAGCCCTAATCCTAACCCTAACCCTAACCCAAACCCTAACCCAAACCCTAGTCCTAACCCTAACCCAAAGCCTACCACTAAACCTAACCAAAACCCTAACCATAATCATAAACCTAACCCTAACCCTAGCCCTAACCCTAATGATAACCCTAGCCCTAACCCAAACCCTAAAACTAACCCTCACCCTAAACCTAGCCCTCACCCTAACCCTAACTCTACTCCTAACCCTAAACCTCACCGAACCCTAACCCTAGCCATAACGCTAGCCCTAACCGTAGCCCTAGCCCTAGCCCTAACCCTAACCCTAACCCTAACCCTAACCCTAACCCTAACCCTTAACCTAAACCTAACTCTAACGCTAACGCCAGCCCTAACCCTAATGCTAACCCTAGCCGTAACCCTTACCGTCACCCTCACCCTAACCATAGCCCTCACACTGACCCTAACCCTAACCGTAACAATAGCCCTTGACCTAACCCTTGCCCTAGCCCTAGCCCTAGCCCTAGCCCTATCCCTAGTCCTATCCCTATCCCTATCCCTATCCCTATCCCTATCCCTATCCCTAGTCCTAGCCCTAGCCCTAGCCCTAACCCTAACCCTAACCCTAACCCAAACCCAAGCCCTAACCCTAGCCGTAGCCCTAACCCCACCCTAACCCTAACCCGAACTCTAGCCCTAACCCGAACCCTAGCCCGAACCCTAACCCTAGCCTTAGACCTAGCCCTAGCCCTATCCCTAGCCCTATCCCGAGCCTTAACCCTAAATCTAACCCTAGCCCAGACCCTATCCCTAAACCTATCGCTAGCCCTAAACCTAACCCTAGCCCTAACCCTAACCCTAACACTACCCCTAACCCTAACCCTAACCCCAGCCCTCGCGCTAACCCTAATCCTAACCCTACCCCTACCCCTAACCCTAGCCCTAGTGCTAACCCTAACGCTAACTCTAACCCTAGCCCTAGCCCTAGCTTTAACCTTAGCCCGAGCCCTAGCCCTAGCCCTAAACCTAACCCCAACCGCAACCCTAACCCTAACCCAAACCATAAATCTACCCCAAACCCTAACCCTAACCCTAACCCGAACCGAACCCGAACTCAAACCCTAACCCCAACCCCAACCCTAGCCCTAACTCTAACCCTAACCCTAACCCTAACCCTAACCGTAACCCTAACCGTAACCCCAAACCTAACCCTAGCCCTAGCCCTAACATTAACCCTAACCCTAGCCCTAACCCTAGACCTTACCCTAACCCAAAGCCTACCACTAACCCTAATACAAACCCTAACCATAACCGTAGCCCTAACCCTAATGCTTACCCTAGCCCTAACACTAACCAGAACCCTCACCCTAACCCTAGCCCTCACCCTATACCTAACCCTAACCCTAACCCTAACCCTAACCCTTGCCCTAGCCGAAGCCCTAGCCATACCTCTAACCCTAACACTAGCCCTAGCCTTAGCCCTAACCCTTGTCCGAGCCCTAACCCTAACCATAGCCGTAACCCTAACCCTACCCTAATCCTACCCCTACCCCTACCCGTTACCCTAACTGTAGCCCTGACCCTAATGCTAACCCTGGCCCTAACACTAACCCTAACCCTCACCCTAACCCTAGTCCTGACCCTCACCCTAACCCCAACCGTAACCCTAACCCGAACTCTAACCCTAACCATAGCCCTTGCCCTAACCCTTGCCCTAGCCCTAGCCCTAGCCCTAGCCCTAGCCCTAGCCCTAGCCCTAACCCTCACCCTAACCCTAACCCTAACCCTAACCCTAACCCTAACCCTAACCATAGCCCTTGCCCTAACCCTTGCCCTAGCCCTAGCCCTAGCCCTAACCCTAAACCTAACCCAAACCCTAAACCTAGCCCTAACCCTAGTCCTAACCGTAGCCCTAGCAGTAACCCTAGCCCTAGCCCTAGCCCGAACACTAACCCTAACCCTAACCCAAACCCTAACCCTAACCCTAACTCTAACCCTAACCCCAACCCTAACCCTAACTCTAACCCTAAGCATAGCCCTTGCCCTAACCCTTGCCCTAGCCCTAGCCCTAGCCCTAACCCTCACCCTAACCCTAACCCTAACACTAACCCTAACCCTAACCCTAACTTTAACCATAGCCCTTGCCTAACCCTTGCCCTAGCCCTAGCCCTAGCCCTAACCCTAACCCAAGCCCTAACCCTAGCCCTAACCCTAACCCTAACCTTAGCCCTAACTGTAGCCCTAGCAGTAACCCTAGCCCTAGCCCGAACACTAACCCTAACCCTAACACAAACCCTAACCCTAACCCTAACTCTAACCTTAACCCTAACCCTAACCTTAACCCTAACCCTAACCCTCGACCTAACCCTAGCCCTAACCCTAATCCTAACGCTAACCATAACCCTAACCCTAACAAAAAACCGTATCCCTAAACCTAAATCTCACCCTAACACTAGCCTTAGCCCTAACCCTCTCACTAACTGTAACCTAACCCTAATCCTAGCCTAAACTCTATCCCTAGCCCTAACCCTAACCCAACACCTACCACTAACCGTAACGCTAACCCAAACCCTAACCAGAACCAGAACCGTAACCCTAGACCTAACCCGAGCCCTAAACCTAACCCTAGCCCTAACCCTAACCCTAAGCCTAACCCTAGCGCTAACCCTAACCCTAACCCTAAACCTAACTATAGCCTTAACCCTAACCCTAGGCCTAGACCTAACCCTACCCCTACCCCTACCCCTAAACCAAACTGTAACCCTAAACTGAAACTGAACCCTAACCCTAACCTTAG
>NC_139475.1:27545000-27607500 GCF_057233095.1 Heloderma suspectum | reverse complement strand
AACCCAAGCCCTAACCCTAGCCCTAACCCTAATCCTAACACTAACCATAACCCTAACCCTAACAAAAAACCATATCCCTAAACCTAAATCTCTCCCTAACACTAGCCTTAGCCCTAACCCTCTCACTAACTGTAACCCTAACCCTAATCCTAGCCCTAGCTCTAGTTCTAACCCTAGCCCTAACCCTTACCCTAGCCCTAGCCCTAACCCTAGACCTTATCCTAGCCCTATCCGTAGCCCTAGCCCTAGCCCTAACCCTAGCTCTAGCCCGAACCCTAACCCTAACCCTAACCCTAAGCCTAGCCCAAAGCGTCACCCTAACGATAACCCTAACCCTAGAACTAACCCTAACCCTAACCCTAACCCTAAACCTCACCCTAGCCCTAACCCTAACCCAAACCCTTACCCTAACCCTAACCCTAACCCTAACCCAAACAGTATCCCTAACCCTAAGCATAACCCTAGGCTTAGCCCTAACCCTCTCACTTACAATAACCCTAACCCTAATCCTAGCCCCAACCCTGACCCTAGCCCGAACCCTAACCCAACCCCTACCACTAACCCTAACCCTAACCCAAACCCTAACCATAACCGTAACCCTAACCCTAACCCGAGCCCTAAACCTAACCCTATCCCTAACCCTAAACGTAACCCTAGCGCTAACCCTAACGCTAACCCTAACCCTAAACCTAACCTTAGCCCTAATTCTAACCCTAGGCCTAGCCCTAACCCTAGCCCTAGCCCTACCCTACCCCTACCCCTAACTCAAACTGTAACCCTAAACTGAACCTGAACCCTAACGCTAGCCCTAACTCTAGCTCTAACGCATGTCCTAACAGTTACCCAGCCCTAGCCCTAGCCCTAAGACTAGCCCTAGCCCTAATCCTAACCCTAACCCTAACCCAAACCCTAACCCAAACCCTAACCCAAACCCTAGTCCTAACCCTAACCCAAAGCCTACCACTAAACCTAACCAAAACCCTAACCATAATCATAAACCTAACCCTAACCCTAGCCCTAACCCTAATGATAACCCTAGCCCTAACCCAAACCCTAAAACTAACCCTCACCCTAAACCTAGCCCTCACCCTAACCCTAACTCTACTCCTAACCCTAAACCTCACCGAACCCTAACCCTAGCCATAACGCTAGCCCTAACCGTAGCCCTAGCCCTAGCCCTAACCCTAACCCTAACCCTAACCCTAACCCTAACCCTTAACCTAAACCTAACTCTAACGCTAACGCCAGCCCTAACCCTAATGCTAACCCTAGCCGTAACCCTCACCGTCACCCTCACCCTAACCATAGCCCTCACACTGACCCTAACCCTAACCGTAACAATAGCCCTTGACCTAACCCTTGCCCTAGCCCTAGCCCTATCCCTATCCCTAGTCCTATCGCTATCCCTATCCCTATCCCTATCCCTATCCCTATCCCTATCCCTATCCCTAGTCCTAGCCCTAGCCCTAGCCCTAACCCTAACCCTAACCCAAACCCAAGCCCTAACCCTAGCCGTAGCCCTAACCCCACCCTAACCCTAACCCGAACTCTAGCCCTAACCCGAACCCTAGCCCGAACCCTAACCCTAGCCTTAGACCTAGCCCTAGCCCTATCCCTAGCCCTATCCCGAGCCTTAACCCTAAATCTAACCCTAGCCCAGACCCTATCCCTAAACCTATCGCTAGCCCTAAACCTAACCCTAGCCCTAACCCTAACCCTAACCCTAACCCTACCCCTAACCCTAACCCTAACCCCAGCCCTCGCGCTAACCCTAATCCTAACCCTACCCCTACCCCTAACCCTAGCCCTAGTGCTAACCCTAACGCTAACTCTAACCCTAGCCCTAGCCCTAGCTTTAACCTTAGCCCGAGCCCTAGCCCTAGCCCTAAACCTAACCCCAACCGCAACCCTAACCCTAACCCAAACCATAAATCTACCCCAAACCCTAACCCTAACCCTAACCCGAACCGAACCCGAACTCAAACCCTAACCCCAACCCCAACCCTAGCCCTAACTCTAACCCTAACCCTAACCCTAACCCTAACCCTAACCGTAACCCTAACCGTAACCCCAAACCTAACCCTAGCCCTAGCCCTAACATTAACCCTAACCCTAGCCCTAACCCTAGACCTTACCCTAACCCAAAGCCTACCACTAACCCTAATACAAACCCTAACCATAACCGTAGCCCTAACCCTAATGCTTACCCTAGCCCTAACACTAACCAGAACCCTCACCCTAACCCTAGCCCTCACCCTATACCTAACCCTAACCCTAACCCTAACCCTAACCCTTGCCCTAGCCGAAGCCCTAGCCATACCTCTAACCCTAACACTAGCCCTAGCCTTAGCCCTAACCCTTGTCCGAGCCCTAACCCTAACCATAGCCGTAACCCTAACCCTACCCTAATCCTACCCCTACCCCTACCCGTAACCCTAAATGTAGCCCTGACCCTAATGCTAACCCTGGCCCTAACACTAACCCTAACCCTCACCCTAACCCTAGTCCTGACCCTCACCCTAACCCCAACCGTAACCCTAACCCGAACTCTAACCCTAACCATAGCCCTTGCCCTAACCCTTGCCCTAGCCCTAGCCCTAGCCCTAGCCCTAGCCCTAGCCCTAGCCCTAACCCTCACCCTAACCCTAACCCTAACCCTAACCCTAACCATAGCCCTTGCCCTAACCCTTGCCCTAGCCCTAGCCCTAACCCTAACCCTAAACCTAACCCAAGCCCTAACCCTAGCCCTAACCCTAGGCCTAACCGTAGCCCTAGCAGTAACCCTAGCCCTAGCCCTAGCCCGAACACTAACCCTAACCCTAACCCAAACCCTAACCCTAACCCTAACTCTAACCTTAACCTTAACCCTAACCCTAACCCTAACCCTAACCCTAACCATAGCCCTTGCCCTAACCCTTGCCCTAGCCCTAGCCCTAGCCCTAACCCTAAACCTAACCCAAGCCCTAACCCTAGCCCTAACCCTAGGCCTAACCGTAGCCCTAGCAGTAACCCTAGCCCTAGCCCTAGCCCGAACACTAACCCTAACCCTAACCCTAACCCTAACCCTCGACCTAACCCTAGCCCTAACCCTAATCCTAACGCTAACCATAACCCTAACCCTAACAAAAAAACATATCCCTAAACCTAAATCTCACCCTAACCCTAGTCTTAGCCCTATCCCTCTCACTAACTGTAACCCTAACCCTAATCCTAGCCCAAACCCTAACCCTAGCCCTAACCCAACCCCTACCACTAACCCTAACCCTAACCCAAACCCTAACCAGAACCGTAACCCTAAACATAACACTAACCCGAGCCCTAAACCTGAACCTAGCCCTAACCCTAACCATAACCCTAACCCTAGCGCTAATCCTAACTCTAACGCTAACCCTAAACCTAACCCTAGCCCTAACCCTAACCCTAACCCTAGGCCTAGCCGTAACCATACCCCTACCCCTACCCCTGCCCCTAACCCAAACTGTAACCCTAAACTGAACCTGAACCTGAACCCTAACCCTAGTCCTAGCTCTAGCTCTAACCCTAGCCCTAACCGTTACCTAGCCCTAGCCCTAGCCCTAACCCTAGCCCTAATCCTAGCCCGAACCCTAACCCTAACCCTAGCCCTAGCCCTAAACCTAACCCTAGCCCTAACCCTAACCCTAACCCTAACCCTAACCCTAACCCTAACCCTAGCCCTAGCCCTAACACTAACACTAACACTAACACTAACACTAACACTAACCCTATCCCTATCCCTATCCCTATCCCTATCCCTATCCCTATCCCAAGCCCTAGCCCTAGCTCTAACACTACAACTAACCCTAGCCCTACCCCTAAACCTGCCCCTAAGTCTAACCCTAACCCTACACCTAAACCTAACCCTAACACTAACCCTAACACTAACCCTAGCCCTAGCCCTAGCCCTAACCCTAACACAAACCCTAGCCCTAGCCCTCGCCCTAAACCTAACCCTAACCCTAACCCTAACCCTAGCCCTAGCCCTAACCCTACCCTAAACCTAACCTGAACTCTAGCCCTAACCCTTGCCCTAACTCTAACCCTAACCCTAACCCTAACCCTAACCATAGCCGTAACCCTAACCCTACCCTAATCCTACCCCTACCCCTACCCCTAACCCTAACCGTAGCCCTGACCCTAATGCTAACCCTGGCCCTAACACTAACCCTAACCCTCACCCTAACCCTAGCCCTGACCCTCACCCTAACCCCAACCCTAACCCTAACCCTAACCCTAACTCTAACCCTAAGCATAGCCCTTGCCCTAACCCTTGCCCTAGCCCTAGCCCTAACCCTAACCCTAACCCTAACCCTAACCCTAACCCTAACCATAGCCCTTGCCTAACCCTTGCCCTAGCCCTAGCCCTAGCCCTAACCCTAACCCAAGCCCTAACCCTAGCCCTAACCCTAGCCCTAACCTTAGCCCTAACTGTAGCCCTAGCAGTAACCCTAGCCCTAGCCCGAACACTAACCCTAACCCTAACACAAACCCTAACCCTAACCCTAACTCTAACCTTAACCCTAACCCTAACCTTAACCCTAACCCCAACCCTCGACCTAACCCTAGCCCTAACCCTAATCCTAACGCTAACCATAACCCTAACCCTAACAAAAAACCGTATCCCTAAACCTAAATCTCACCCTAACACTAGCCTTAGCCCTAACCCTCTCACTAACTGTAACCTAACCCTAATCCTAGCCTAAACTCTATCCCTAGCCCTAACCCTAACCCAACACCTACCACTAACCGTAACGCTAACCCAAACCCTAACCAGAACCAGAACCGTAACCCTAAACCTAACCCGAGCCCTAAACCTAACCCTAGCCCTAACCCTAACCCTAAGCCTAAAACTAGCGCTAACCCTAACCCTAACCCTAAACCTAACTATAGCCTTAACCCTAACCCTAGGCCTAGACCTACCCCTACCCCTACCCCTAAACCAAACTGTAACCCTAAACTGAAAATGAACCCTAACCCTAGCCCTAGCTCTAGTTCTAAACCTAGCCCTAAACCTTACCCTAGCCCTAGCCCTAACCCTAGACCTTACCCTAACCCAAAGCCTACCACTAACCCTAATACAAACCCTCACCCTAACCCTAGCCCTCACCCTATACCTAACCCTAACCCTAAACCTAACCCTTGCCCTAGCCCAAGCCCTAGCCATAGCCCTAACCCTAACACTAGCCCTAGCCTTAGCCCTAACCCTTGTCCGAGCCCTAACCCTAACCATAGCCGTAACCCTAACCCTACCCTAATCCTACCCCTACCCCTTCCCATAACCCTAACCGTAGCCCTGACCCTAATGCTAACCCTGGCCCTAACACTAACCCTAACCCTCACCCTAACCCTAGTCCTGACCCTCACCCTAACCCAACCGTAACCCTAACCCGATCTCTAACCCTAACCATAGCCCTTGCCCTAACCCTTGCCCTAGCCCTAGCCCGAGCCCTAACCCTCACCCTAACCCTAACCCTAACCCTTACCCTAACCCTAACCATAGCCCTTGCCCTAACCCTTGCCCTAGCCCTAGCCCTAGCCCTAACCCTAACCCAAGCCCTAACCCTAGCCCTAACCCTAACCCTAACCTTAGCCCTAACTGTAGCCCTAGCAGTAACCCTAGCCCTAGCCCGAACACTAACCCTAACCCTAACACAAACCCTAACCCTAACCCTAACTCTAACCTTAACCCTAACCCTAACCTTAACCCTAACCCTAACCCTCGACCTAACCCTAGCCCTAACCCTAATCCTAACGCTAACCATAACCCTAACCCTAACAAAAAACCGTATCCCTAAACCTAAATCTCACCCTAACACTAGCCTTAGCCCTAACCCTCTCACTAACTGTAACCTAACCCTAATCCTAGCCTAAACTCTATCCCTAGCCCTAACCCTAACCCAACACCTACCACTAACCGTAACGCTAACCCAAACCCTAACCAGAACCAGAACCGTAACCCTAGACCTAACCCGAGCCCTAAACCTAACCCTAGCCCTAACCCTAACCCTAAGCCTAACCCTAGCGCTAATCCTAACCCTAACCCTAACCCTAAACCTAACTATAGCCTTAACCCTAACCCTAGGCCTAGACCTAACCCTACCCCTACCCCTACCCCTAAACCAAACTGTAACCCTAAACTGAAACTGAACCCTAACCCTAACCTTAGCCCTAGCTCTAGTTCTAAACCTAGCCCTAACCCTTACCCTAGCCCTAGCCCTAACCCTAGACCTTACCCTAACCCAAAGCCTACCACTAACCCTAATACAAACCCTAACCATAACTGTAGCCCTAACCCTAATGCTTACCCTAGCTCTAACACTAAACAGAACCCTCACCCTAACCCTAGCCCTCACCCTATACCTAACCCTAACCCTAACCCTAACCCTTGCCCTAGCCCAAGCCCTAGCCATAGCCCTAACCCTAACACTAGCCCTAGCCTTAGCCCTAACCCTTGTCCGAGCCCTAACCCTAACCATAGCCGTAACCCTAACCCTACCCTAATCCTACCCCTACCCCTTCCCATAACCCTAACCGTAGCCCTGACCCTAATGCGAACCCTGGCCCTAACACTAACCCTAACCCTCACCCTAACCCTAGTCCTGACCCTCACCCTAACCCCAACCGTAACCCTAACCCGATCTCTAACCCTAACCATAGCCCTTGCCCTAACCCTTGCCCTAGCCCTAATCCTAACGCTAACCATAACCCTAACCCTAACAAAAAACCATATCCCTAAACCTAACTCTCACCCTAACACTAGCCTTAGCCCTAACCCTCTCACTAACTGTAACCTAACCCTAATCCTAGCCTAAACTCTATCCCTAGCCCTAACCCTAACCCAACACCTACCACTAACCGTAACGCTAACCCAAACCCTAACCAGAACCAGAACCGTAACCCTAACCCTAACCCGAGCCCTAAACCTAACCCTAGCCCTGACCCTAACACTAAGCCTAACCCTAGCGCTAACCCTAACCCTAACCCTAAACCTAACTATAGCCGTAACCCTAACCCTAGGCCTAGACCTAACCCTACCCCTACGCCTACCCCTAAACCAAACTGTAACCCTAACCCTAACCCTAGCCCTAGCTCTAGTTCTAAACCTAGCCCTAACCCTTACCCTAGCCTAGCCCTAACCCTAGACCTTACCCTAACCCAAAGCCTACCACTAACCCTAATACAAACCCTAACCATAGCCGTAACCCTAACCCTACCCTAATCGTACCCCTACCCCTACCCCTAACCCTAACCGTAGCCCTGACCCTAATGCTAACCCTGGCCCTAACACTAACCCTAACCCTCACCCTAACCCTAGTCCTGACCCTCACCCTAACCCCAACCGTAACCCTAACCCGAACTCTAACCCTAATCATAGTCCTTGCCCTAACCCTTGCCCTAGCCCTAGCCCTAGCCCTAGCCCTAACCCTCACCCTAAACCTAACCCTAAACCTAACCCTAACACTAACCATAGCCCTTGCCCTAACCCTTGCCCTAGCCCTAACCCTAACCCTAACCCTAACCCTAACCCAAGCCCTAACCCTAGCCCTAACCCTAATCCTAACGCTAACCATAACCCTAACCCTAACAAAAAACCATATCCCTAAACCTAAATCTCTCCCTAACACTAGCCTTAGCCCTAACCCTCTCACTAACTGTAACCCTAACCCTAATCCTAGCCCTAGCTCTAGTTCTAACCCTAGCCCTAACCCTTACCCTAGCCCTAGCCCTAACCCTAGACCTTATCCTAGCCCTATCCGTAGCCCTAGCCCTAGCCCTAACCCTAGCCCTAGCCCGAACCCTAACCCTAACCCTAACCCTAAGCCTAGCCCAAAGCGTCACCCTAACGATAACCCTAACCCTAGAACTAACCCTAACCCTAACCCTAACCCTAAACCTCACCCTAGCCCTAACCCTAACCCAAACCCTTACCCTAACCCTAACCCTAACCCAAACAGTATCCCTAACCCTAAGCATAACCCTAGGCTTAGCCCTAACCCTCTCACTTACAATAACCCTAACCCTAACCCTAGCCCCAACCCTGACCCTAGCCCGAACCCTAACCCAACCCCTACCACTAACCCTAACCCTAACCCAAACCCTAACCATAACCGTAACCCTAACCCTAACCCGAGCCCTAAACCTAACCCTATCCCTAACCCTAAACGTAACCCTAGCGCTAACCCTAACGCTAACCCTAACCCTAAACCTAACCTTAGCCCTAATTCTAACCCTAGGCCTAGCCCTAACCCTAGCCCTAGCCCTACCCTACCCCTACCCCTAACTCAAACTGTAACCCTAAACTGAACCTGAACCCTAACGCTAGCCCTAACTCTAGCTCTAACGCATGTCCTAACCGTTACCCTAGCCCTAGCCCTAGCCCTAAGACTAGCCCTAGCCCTAATCCTAACCCTAACCCTAACCCAAACCCTAACCCAAACCCTAGTCCTAACCCTAACCCAAAGCCTACCACTAAACCTAACCAAAACCCTAACCATAATCATAAACCTAACCCTAACCCTAGCCCTAACCCTAATGATAACCCTAGCCCTAACCCAAACCCTAAAACTAACCCTCACCCTAAACCTAGCCCTCACCCTAACCCTAACTCTACTCCTAACCCTAAACCTCACCGAACCCTAACCCTAGCCATAACGCTAGCCCTAACCGTAGCCCTAGCCCTAGCCCTAACCCTAACCCTAACCCTAACCCTAACCCTAACCCTTAACCTAAACCTAACTCTAACGCTAACGCCAGCCCTAACCCTAATGCTAACCCTAGCCGTAACCCTCACCGTCACCCTCACCCTAACCATAGCCCTCACACTGACCCTAACCCTAACCGTAACAATAGCCCTTGACCTAACCCTTGCCCTAGCCCTAGCCCTAGCCCTATCCCTATCCCTAGTCCTATCCCTATCCCTATCCCTATCCCTATCCCTATCCCTATCCCTAGTCCTAGCCCTAGCCCTAGCCCTAACCCTAACCCTAACCCTAACCCAAACCCAAGCCCTAACCCTAGCCGTAGCCCTAACCCCACCCTAACCCTAACCCGAACTCTAGCCCTAACCCGAACCCTAGCCCGAACCCTAACCCTAGCCTTAGACCTAGCCCTAGCCCTATCCCTAGCCCTATCCCGAGCCTTAACCCTAAATCTAACCCTAGCCCAGACCCTATCCCTAAACCTATCGCTAGCCCTAAACCTAACCCTAGCCCTAACCCTAACCCTAACCCTAACCCTACCCCTAACCCTAACCCTAACCCCAGCCCTCGCGCTAACCCTAATCCTAACCCTACCCCTACCCCTAACCCTAGCCCTAGTGCTAACCCTAACGCTAACTCTAACCCTAGCCCTAGCCCTAGCTTTAACCTTAGCCCGAGCCCTAGCCCTAGCCCTAAACCTAACCCCAACCGCAACCCTAACCCTAACCCAAACCATAAATCTACCCCAAACCCTAACCCTAACCCTAACCCGAACCGAACCCGAACTCAAACCCTAACCCCAACCCCAACCCTAGCCCTAACTCTAACCCTAACCCTAACCCTAACCCTAACCCTAACCCTAACCGTAACCCTAACCGTAACCCCAAACCTAACCCTAGCCCTAGCCCTAACATTAACCCTAACCCTAGCCCTAACCCTAGACCTTACCCTAACCCAAAGCCTACCACTAACCCTAATACAAACCCTAACCATAACCGTAGCCCTAACCCTAATGCTTACCCTAGCCCTAACACTAACCAGAACCCTCACCCTAACCCTAGCCCTCACCCTATACCTAACCCTAACCCTAACCCTAACCCTTGCCCTAGCCGAAGCCCTAGCCATACCTCTAACCCTAACACTAGCCCTAGCCTTAGCCCTAACCCTTGTCCGAGCCCTAACCCTAACCATAGCCATAACCCTAACCCTACCCTAATCCTACCCCTACCCCTACCCGTTACCCTAACTGTAGCCCTGACCCTAATGCTAACCCTGGCCCTAACACTAACCCTAACCCTCACCCTAACCCTAGTCCTGACCCTCACCCTAACCCCAACCGTAACCCTAACCCGAACTCTAACCCTAACCATAGCCCTTGCCCTAACCCTTGCCCTAGCCCTAGCCCTAGCCCTAGCCCTAGCCCTAGCCCTAGCCCTAGCCCTAACCCTCACCCTAACCCTAACCCTAACCCTAACCCTAACCCTAACCATAGCCCTTGCCCTAACCCTTGCCCTAGCCCTAGCCCTAGCCCTAACCCTAAACCTAACCCAAGCCCTAACCCTGGCCCTAACCCTAGGCCTAACCGTAGCCCTAGCAGTAACCCTAGCCCTAGCCCTAGCCCGAACACTAACCCTAACCCTAACCCAAACCCTAACCCTAACCCTAACTCTAACCTTAACCTTAACCCTAAACCTAACCATAACCCTAACCCTAACCCTAACCCTAACCCTCGACCTAACCCTAGCCCTAACCCTAATCCTAACGCTAACCATAACCCTAACCCTAACAAAAAAACATATCCCTAAACCTAAATCTCACCCTAACCCTAGTCTTAGCCCTATCCCTCTCACTAACTGTAACCCTAACCCTAATCCTAGCCCAAACCCTAACCCTAGCCCTAACCCAACCCCTACCACTAACCCTAACCCTAACCCAAACCCTAACCAGAACCGTAACCCTAAACATAACACTAACCCGAGCCCTAAACCTGAACCTAGCCCTAACCCTAACCATAACCCTAACCCTAGCGCTAATCCTAACTCTAACGCTAACCCTAAACCTAACCCTAGCCCTAACCCTAACCCTAACCCTAGGCCTAGCCGTAACCATACCCCTACCCCTACCCCTGCCCCTAACCCAAACTGTAACCCTAAACTGAACCTGAACCTGAACCCTAACCCTAGTCCTAGCTCTAGCTCTAACCCTAGCCCTAACCGTTACCTAGCCCTAGCCCTAGCCCTAACCCTAGCCCTAATCCTAGCCCGAACCCTAACCCTAACCCTAGCCCTAGCCCTAAACCTAACCCTAGCCCTAACCCTAACCCTAACCCTAACCCTAACCCTAACCCTAGCCCTAACCCTAACCCTAAGCCTAACACTAGCGCTAACCCTAACCCTAACCCTAAACCTAACTATAGCCTTAACCCTAACCCTAGGCCTAGACCTACCCCTACCCCTACCCCTACCCCTAAACCAAACTGTAACCCTAAACTGAACCCTAACCCTAACCCTAGCCCTAGCTCTAGTTCTAAACCTAGCCCTAAACCTTACCCTAGCCCTAGCCCTAATCCTAGACCTTACCCTAACCCAAAGCCTACCACTAACCCTAATACAAACCCTCACCCTAACCCTAGCCCTCACCCTATACCTAACCCTCACCCTAAACCTAACCCTTGCCCTAGCCCAAGCCCTAGCCATAGCCCTAACCCTAACACTAGCCCTAGCCTTAGCCCTAACCCTTGTCCGAGCCCTAACCCTAACCATAGCCGTAACCCTAACCCTACCCTAATCCTACCCCTACCCCTTCCCATAACCCTAACCGTAGCCCTGACCCTAATGCTAACCCTGGCCCTAACACTAACCCTAACCCTCACCCTAACCCTAGTCCTGACCCTCACCCTAACCCAACCGTAACCCTAACCCGATCTCTAACCCTAACCATAGCCCTTGCCCTAACCCTTGCCCTAGCCCTAGCCCGAGCCCTAACCCTCACCCTAACCCTAACCCTAACCCTTACCCTAAACCTAACCATAGCCCTTGCCCTAACCCTTGCCCTAGCCCTAGCCCTAGCCCTAACCCTAACCCAAGCCCTAACCCTAGCCCTAACCCTAACCCTAACCTTAGCCCTAACTGTAGCCCTAGCAGTAACCCTAGCCCTAGCCCGAACACTAACCCTAACCCTAACACAAACCCTAACCCTAACCCTAACTCTAACCTTAACCCTAACCCTAACCTTAACCCTAACCCTAACCCTCGACCTAACCCTAGCCCTAACCCTAATCCTAACGCTAACCATAACCCTAACCCTAACAAAAAACCGTATCCCTAAACCTAAATCTCACCCTAACACTAGCCTTAGCCCTAACCCTCTCACTAACTGTAACCTAACCCTAATCCTAGCCTAAACTCTATCCCTAGCCCTAACCCTAACCCAACACCTACCACTAACCGTAACGCTAACCCAAACCCTAACCAGAACCAGAACCGTAACCCTAGACCTAACCCGAGCCCTAAACCTAACCCTAGCCCTAACCCTAACCCTAAGCCTAACCCTAGCGCTAACCCTAACCCTAACCCTAACCCTAAACCTAACTATAGCCTTAACCCTAACCCTAGGCCTAGACCTAACCCTACCCCTACCCCTACCCCTAAACCAAACTGTAACCCTAAACTGAAACTGAACCCTAACCCTAACCTTAGCCCTAGCTCTAGTTCTAAACCTAGCCCTAACCCTTACCCTAGCCCTAGCCCTAACCCTAGACCTTACCCTAACCCAAAGCCTACCACTAACCCTAATACAAACCCTAACCATAACTGTAGCCCTAACCCTAATGCTTACCCTAGCTCTAACACTAACCAGAACCCTCACCCTAACCCTAGCCCTCACCCTATACCTAACCCTAACCCTAACCCTAACCCTTGCCCTAGCCCAAGCCCTAGCCATAGCCCTAACCCTAACACTAGCCCTAGCCTTAGCCCTAACCCTTGTCCGAGCCCTAACCCTAACCATAGCCGTAACCCTAACCCTACCCTAATCCTACCCCTACCCCTTCCCATAACCCTAACCGTAGCCCTGACCCTAATGCGAACCCTGGCCCTAACACTAACCCTAACCCTCACCCTAACCCTAGTCCTGACCCTCACCCTAACCCCAACCGTAACCCTAACCCGATCTCTAACCCTAACCATAGCCCTTGCCCTAACCCTTGCCCTAGCCCTAATCCTAACGCTAACCATAACCCTAACCCTAACAAAAAACCATATCCCTAAACCTAACTCTCACCCTAACACTAGCCTTAGCCCTAACCCTCTCACTAACTGTAACCTAACCCTAATCCTAGCCTAAACTCTATCCCTAGCCCTAACCCTAACCCAACACCTACCACTAACCGTAACGCTAACCCAAACCCTAACCAGAACCAGAACCGTAACCCTAACCCTAACCCGAGCCCTAAACCTAACCCTAGCCCTGACCCTAACACTAAGCCTAACCCTAGCGCTAACCCTAACCCTAACCCTAAACCTAACTATAGCCGTAACCCTAACCCTAGGCCTAGACCTAACCCTACCCCTATGCCTACCCCTAAACCAAACTGTAACCCTAACCCTAACCCTAGCCCTAGCTCTAGTTCTAAACCTAGCCCTAACCCTTACCCTAGCCTAGCCCTAACCCTAGACCTTACCCTAACCCAAAGCCTACCACTAACCCTAATACAAACCCTAACCATAGCCGTAACCCTAACCCTACCCTAATCGTACCCCTACCCCTACCCCTAACCCTAACCGTAGCCCTGACCCTAATGCTAACCCTGGCCCTAACACTAACCCTAACCCTCACCCTAACCCTAGTCCTGACCATCACCCTAACCCCAACCGTAACCCTAACCCGAACTCTAACCCTAATCATAGTCCTTGCCCTAACCCTTGCCCTAGCCCTAGCCCTAGCCCTAGCCCTAACCCTCACCCTAAACCTAACCCTAAACCTAACCCTAACACTAACCATAGCCCTTGCCCTAACCCTTGCCCTAGCCCTAACCCTAACCCTAACCCTAACCCTAACCCAAGCCCTAACCCTAGCCCTAACCCTAATCCTAACGCTAACCATAACCCTAACCCTAACAAAAAACCATATCCCTAAACCTAAATCTCTCCCTAACACTAGCCTTAGCCCTAACCCTCTCACTAACTGTAACCCTAACCCTAATCCTAGCCCTAGCTCTAGTTCTAACCCTAGCCCTAACCCTTACCCTAGCCCTAGCCCTAACCCTAGACCTTATCCTAGCCCTATCCGTAGCCCTAGCCCTAGCCCTAACCCTAGCCCTAGCCCGAACCCTAACCCTAACCCTAACCCTAAGCCTAGCCCAAAGCGTCACCCTAACGATAACCCTAACCCTAGAACTAACCCTAACCCTAACCCTAACCCTAAACCTCACCCTAGCCCTAACCCTAACCCAAACCCTTACCCTAACCCTAACCCTAACCCAAACAGTATCCCTAACCCTAAGCATAACCCTAGGCTTAGCCCTAACCCTCTCACTTACAATAACCCTAACCCTAACCCTAGCCCCAACCCTGACCCTAGCCCGAACCCTAACCCAACCCCTACCACTAACCCTAACCCTAACCCAAACCCTAACCATAACCGTAACCCTAACCCTAACCCGAGCCCTAAACCTAACCCTATCCCTAACCCTAAACGTAACCCTAGCGCTAACCCTAACGCTAACCCTAACCCTAAACCTAACCTTAGCCCTAATTCTAACCCTAGGCCTAGCCCTAACCCTAGCCCTAGCCCTACCCTACCCCTACCCCTAACTCAAACTGTAACCCTAAACTGAACCTGAACCCTAACGCTAGCCCTAACTCTAGCTCTAACGCATGTCCTAACCGTTACCCTAGCCCTAGCCCTAGCCCTAAGACTAGCCCTAGCCCTAATCCTAACCCTAACCCTAACCCAAACCCTAACCCAAACCCTAGTCCTAACCCTAACCCAAAGCCTACCACTAAACCTAACCAAAACCCTAACCATAATCATAAACCTAACCCTAACCCTAGCCCTAACCCTAATGATAACCCTAGCCCTAACCCAAACCCTAAAACTAACCCTCACCCTAAACCTAGCCCTCACCCTAACCCTAACTCTACTCCTAACCCTAAACCTCACCGAACCCTAACCCTAGCCATAACGCTAGCCCTAACCGTAGCCCTAGCCCTAGCCCTAACCCTAACCCTAACCCTAACCCTAACCCTAACCCTAACCCTTAACCTAAACCTAACTCTAACGCTAACGCCAGCCCTAACCCTAATGCTAACCCTAGCCGTAACCCTTACCGTCACCCTCACCCTAACCATAGCCCTCACACTGACCCTAACCCTAACCGTAACAATAGCCCTTGACCTAACCCTTGCCCTAGCCCTAGCCCTAGCCCTAGCCCTATCCCTAGTCCTATCCCTATCCCTATCCCTATCCCTATCCCTATCCCTAGTCCTAGCCCTAGCCCTAGCCCTAACCCTAACCCTAACCCTAACCCAAACCCAAGCCCTAACCCTAGCCGTAGCCCTAACCCCACCCTAACCCTAACCCGAACTCTAGCCCTAACCCGAACCCTAGCCCGAACCCTAACCCTAGCCTTAGACCTAGCCCTAGCCCTATCCCTAGCCCTATCCCGAGCCTTAACCCTAAATCTAACCCTAGCCCAGACCCTATCCCTAAACCTATCGCTAGCCCTAAACCTAACCCTAGCCCTAACCCTAACCCTAACACTACCCCTAACCCTAACCCTAACCCCAGCCCTCGCGCTAACCCTAATCCTAACCCTACCCCTACCCCTAACCCTAGCCCTAGTGCTAACCCTAACGCTAACTCTAACCCTAGCCCTAGCCCTAGCTTTAACCTTAGCCCGAGCCCTAGCCCTAGCCCTAAACCTAACCCCAACCGCAACCCTAACCCTAACCCAAACCATAAATCTACCCCAAACCCTAACCCTAACCCTAACCCGAACCGAACCCGAACTCAAACCCTAACCCCAACCCCAACCCTAGCCCTAACTCTAACCCTAACCCTAACCCTAACCCTAACCGTAACCCTAACCGTAACCCCAAACCTAACCCTAGCCCTAGCCCTAACATTAACCCTAACCCTAGCCCTAACCCTAGACCTTACCCTAACCCAAAGCCTACCACTAACCCTAATACAAACCCTAACCATAACCGTAGCCCTAACCCTAATGCTTACCCTAGCCCTAACACTAACCAGAACCCTCACCCTAACCCTAGCCCTCACCCTATACCTAACCCTAACCCTAACCCTAACCCTAACCCTTGCCCTAGCCGAAGCCCTAGCCATACCTCTAACCCTAACACTAGCCCTAGCCTTAGCCCTAACCCTTGTCCGAGCCCTAACCCTAACCATAGCCGTAACCCTAACCCTACCCTAATCCTACCCCTACCCCTACCCGTTACCCTAACTGTAGCCCTGACCCTAATGCTAACCCTGGCCCTAACACTAACCCTAACCCTCACCCTAACCCTAGTCCTGACCCTCACCCTAACCCCAACCGTAACCCTAACCCGAACTCTAACCCTAACCATAGCCCTTGCCCTAACCCTTGCCCTAGCCCTAGCCCTAGCCCTAGCCCTAGCCCTAGCCCTAGCCCTAACCCTCACCCTAACCCTAACCCTAACCCTAACCCTAACCCTAACCCTAACCATAGCCCTTGCCCTAACCCTTGCCCTAGCCCTAGCCCTAGCCCTAACCCTAAACCTAACCCAAACCCTAAACCTAGCCCTAACCCTAGTCCTAACCGTAGCCCTAGCAGTAACCCTAGCCCTAGCCCTAGCCCGAACACTAACCCTAACCCTAACCCAAACCCTAACCCTAACCCTAACTCTAACCTTAACCTTAACCCTAAACCTAACCATAACCCTAACCCTAACCCTAACCCTAACCCTCGACCTAACCCTAGCCCTAACCCTAATCCTAACGCTAACCATAACCCTAACCCTAACAAAAAAACATATCCCTAAACCTAAATCTCACCCTAACCCTAGTCTTAGCCCTATCCCTCTCACTAACTGTAACCCTAACCCTAATCCTAGCCCAAACCCTAACCCTAGCCCTAACCCAACCCCTACCACTAACCCTAACCCTAACCCAAACCCTAACCAGAACCGTAACCCTAAACATAACACTAACCCGAGCCCTAAACCTGAACCTAGCCCTAACCCTAACCATAACCCTAACCCTAGCGCTAATCCTAACTCTAACGCTAACCCTAAACCTAACCCTAGCCCTAACCCTAACCCTAACCCTAGGCCTAGCCGTAACCATACCCCTACCCCTACCCCTGCCCCTAACCCAAACTGTAACCCTAAACTGAACCTGAACCTGAACCCTAACCCTAGTCCTAGCTCTAGCTCTAACCCTAGCCCTAACCGTTACCTAGCCCTAGCCCTAGCCCTAACCCTAGCCCTAATCCTAGCCCGAACCCTAAACCTAACCCTAGCCCTAGCCCTAAACCTAACCCTAGCCCTAACCCTAACCCTAACCCTAACCCTAACCCTAACCCTAGCCCTAGCCCTAACACTAACACTAACACTAACACTAACACTAACACTAACCCTATCCCTATCCCTATCCCTATCCCTATCCCTATCCCTATCCCTATCCCAAGCCCTAGCCCTAGCTCTAACACTACAACTAACCCTAGCCCTACCCCTAAACCTGCCCCTAAGTCTAACCCTAACCCTACACCTAAACCTAACCCTAACACTAACCCTAACACTAACCCTAGCCCTAGCCCTAGCCCTAACCCTAACACAAACCCTAGCCCTAGCCCTCGCCCTAAACCTAACCCTAACCCTAACCCTAACCCTAGCCCTAGCCCTAACCCTACCCTAAACCTAACCTGAACTCTAGCCCTAACCCTTGCCCTAACTCTAACCCTAACCCTAACCCTAACCCTAACCATAGCCGTAACTCTAACCCTACCCTAATCCTACCCCTACCCCTACCCCTAACCCTAACCGTAGCCCTGACCCTAATGCTAACCCTGGCCCTAACACTAACCCTCACCCTAACCCTAGCCCTGACCCTCACCCTAACCCCAACCCTAACCCTAACCCTAACCCTAACTCTAACCCTAAGCATAGCCCTTGCCCTAACCCTTGCCCTAGCCCTAGCCCTAACCCTCACCCTAACCCTAACCCTAACCCTAACCCTAACCCTAACCCTAACCCTAACCATAGCCCTTGCCTAACCCTTGCCCTAGCCCTAGCCCTAGCCCTAACCCTAACCCAAGCCCTAACCCTAGCCCTAACCCTAGCCCTAACCTTAGCCCTAACTGTAGCCCTAGCAGTAACCCTAGCCCTAGCCCGAACACTAACCCTAACCCTAACACAAACCCTAACCCTAACCCTAACTCTAACCTTAACCCTAACCCTAACCTTAACCCTCACCCTAACCCCAACCCTAACCCTAACCCTAACCCTAACACTAACCCTAACCCTCACCCTAACCCTAGTCCTGACCCTCACCCTAACCCAACCGTAACCCTAACCCGATCTCTAACCCTAACCCTAACCCTTACCCTAATCCTAACCATAGCCCTTGCCCTAACCCTTGCCCTAGCCCTAGCCCTAGCCCTAACCCTAACCCTAACCCAAGCCCTACCCCTACCCCTAGCCCTAACCCTAGCCCTTACCGTAGCCCTAGCAGTAACCCTAGCCCTAGCCTGAACACTAACCCTAACCCAAACCCTAACCCTAACCCTAAACCTAACTCTAACCTTAACCCTAACCCTAACCCTAACCCTAACCCTAACCCTCGACCTAACCCTAGCCCTAATCCTAATCCTAACGCTAACCATAACCCTAACCCTAACAAAAAACCATATCCCTAAACCTAACTCTCACCCTAACACTAGCCTTAGCCCTAACCCTCTCACTAACTGTAACCCTAACCCTAATCCTAGCCTAAACTCTATCCCTAGCCCTAACCCTAACCCAACACCTACCACTAACCCTAACGCTAACCCAAACCCTAACCAGAACCAGAACCGTAACCCTAACCCTAACCCGAGCCCTAAACCTAACCCTAGCCCTAACCCTAACCCTAAGCCTAACCCTAGCGCTAACCCTAACCCTAACCCTAAACCTAACTATAGCCTTAACCCAAACCCTAGGCCTAGACCTAACCCTACCCCTACCCCTACCCCTAAACCAAACTGTAACCCTAAACTAAAACTGAACCCTAACCCTAACCCTAGCCCTAGCTCTAGTTCTAAACCTAGCCCTAACCCTGACCCTAGCCCTAGCCCTAACCCTAGACCTTACCCTAACTCAAAGCCTACCACTAACCCTAACACAAACCCTAACCATAACCGTAGACCTAACCCTAACCCTAGCCCTAACACTAACCAGAACCCTCACCCTAACCCTAGCCCTCACCCTATACCTAACCCGAACCCTAAACCTTAACCCTAACCCTAACCCTAACCTAAGCCCTAACCCTAGCCCTAACGCTAGCCCTAGCCCTAGCCCGAACCCGAACCCGAACCCTAACCCTAACCCTAACCCTAACCCTAGCCCAAAGTGTCACCCTAACGATAACCCTAACCCTAGACCTAACCCTAACCCTAACCCTAAACCTCACCCTAGCCCTAACCCTAACCCTAACCCTAACCCTAACTCTAACCCTAAGCATAGCCCTTGCCCTAACCCTTGCCCTAGCCCTAGCCCTAACCCTCACCCTAACCCTAACCCTAACCCTAACCCTAACCCTAACCATAGCCCTTGCCTAACCCTTGCCCTAGCCCTAGCCCTAGCCCTAACCCTAACCCAAGCCCTAACCCTAGCCCTAACCTTAGCCCTAACCTTAGCCCTAACTGTAGCCCTAGCAGTAACCCTAGCCCTAGCCCGAACACTAACCCTAACCCTAACACAAACCCTAACCCTAACCCTAACTCTAACCTTAACCCTAACCCTAACCTTAACCCTAACCCTAACCCTCGACCTAACCCTAGCCCTAACCCTAATCCTAACGCTAACCATAACCCTAACCCTAACAAAAAACCGTATCCCTAAACCTAAATCTCACCCTAACACTAGCCTTAGCCCTAACCCTCTCCCTAACTGTAACCTAACCCTAATCCTAGCCTAAACTCTATCCCTAGCCCTAACCCTAACCCAACACCTACCACTAACCGTAACGCTAACCCAAACCCTAACCAGAACCAGAACCGTAACCCTAACCCGAACCCGAGCCCTAAACCTAACCCTAACCCTAACCCTAGCCCAAAGTGTCACCCTAACGATAACCCTAACCCTAGACCTAACCCTAACCCTAACCCTAAACCTCACCCTAGCCCTAACCCTAACCCTAACCCTAACCCTAACCCTAACTCTAACCTTAAGCATAGCCCTTGCCCTAACCCTTGCCCTAGCCCTAGCCCTAACCCTCACCCTAACCCTAACCCTAACCCTAACCCTAACCCTAACCATAGCCCTTGCCTAACCCTTGCCCTAGCCCTAGCCCTAGCCCTAACCCTAACCCAAGCCCTAACCCTAGCCCTAACCCTAGCCCTAACCTTAGCCCTAACTGTAGCCCTAGCAGTAACCCTAGCCCTAGCCCGAACACTAACCCTAACCCTAACACAAACCCTAACCCTAACCCTAACTCTAACCTTAACCCTAACCCTAACCTTAACCCTAACCCTAACCCTCGACCTAACCCTAGCCCTAACCCTAATCCTAACGCTAACCATAACCCTAACCCTAACAAAAAACCGTATCCCTAAACCTAAATCTCACCCTAACACTAGCCTTAGCCCTAACCCTCTCACTAACTGTAACCTAACCCTAATCCTAGCCTAAACTCTATCCCTAGCCCTAACCCTAACCCAACACCTACCACTAACCGTAACGCTAACCCAAACCCTAACCAGAACCAGAACCGTAACCCTAAACCTAACCCGAGCCCTAAACCTAACCCTAGCCCTAACCCTAACCCTAAGCCTAACCCTAGCGCTAACCCGAACCCTAACCCTAAACCTAACTATAGCCTTAACCCTAACCCTAGGCCTAGACCTAACCCTACCCCTACCCCTAAACCAAACTGTAACCCTAAACTGAAACTGAACCCTAACCCTAACCCTAGCCCTAGCTCTAGTTCTAAACCTAGCCCTAAACCTTACCCTAGCCCTAGCCCTAACCCTAGACCTTACCCTAACCCAAAGCCTACCACTAACCCTAATACAAACCCTCGCCCTAACCGTAGCCCTCACCCTATACCTAACCCTAACCCTAACCCTAACCCTTGCCCTAGCCCAAGCCCTAGCCATAGCCCTAACCCTAACACTAGCCCTAGCCTTAGCCCTAACCCTTGTCCGAGCCCTAACCCTAACCATAGCCGTAACCCTAACCGTAGCCCTGACCCTAATGCTAACCCTGGCCCTAACACTAACCCTAACCCTCACCCTAACCCTAGTCCTGACCCTCACCCTAACCCCAACCGTAACCCTAACCCGATCTCTAACCCTAACCATAGCCCTTGCCCTAACCCTTGCCCTAGCCCTAGCCCTAGCCCGAGCCCTAACCCTCACCCTCACCCTAACCCTAACCCTAACCCTAACCCTAACCATAGCCCTTGCCCTAACCCTTGCCCTAGCCCTAGCCCTAGCCCTAACCCTAACCCTAACCCAAGCCCTACCCCTAGCCCTAACCCTAGCCCTTACCATAGCCCTAGCAGTAACCCTAGCCCTAGCCTGAACACTAACCCTAACCCTAACCCTAACCCTAACCCTAACTCTAACCTTAACCCTAACCCTAACCCTAACCCTAACCCTAACCCTAACCCTAACCCTCGACCTAACCCTAGCCCTAACCCTAATCCTAACGCTAACCATAACCCTAACCCTAACAAAAAACCATATCCCTAAACCTAACTCTCACCCTAACACTAGCCTTAGCCCTAACCCTCTCACTAACTGTAACCCTAACCCTAATCCTAGCCTATACTCTATCCCTAGCCCTAACCCTAACCCAACACCTACCACTAACCCTAACGCTAACCCAAACCCTAACCGGAACCAGAACCGTAACCCTAACCCTAACCCGAGCCCTAAACCTAACCCTAGCCCTAACCCTAACCCTAAGCCTAACCCTAGCGCTAACCCTAACCCTAACCCGAAACCTAACTATAGCCTTAACCCAAACCCTAGGCCTAGACCTAACCCTACCCCTACCCCTACCCCTAAACCAAACTGTAACCCTAAACTAAAACTGAACCCTAACCCTAACCCTAGCCCTAGCTCTAGTTCTAAACCTAGCCCTAACCCTGACCCTAGCCCTAGCCCTAACCCTAGACCTTACCCTAACTCAAAGCCTACCACTAACCCTAACACAAACCCTAACGATAACCGTAGACCTAACCCTAATGCTAACCCTAGCCCTAACACTAACCAGAACCCTCACCCTAACCCTAGCCCTCACCCTATACCTAACCCTAACCCTAAACCTAACCCTTGCCCTAGCCCAAGCCCTAGCCATAGCCCTACCCTAAACCTAACCTGAACTCTAGCCCTAACCCTTGCCCTAACTCTAACCCTAACCCTAACCCTAACCCTAACCATAGCCGTAACCCTAACCCTACCCTAATCCTACCCCTACCCCTACCCCTAACCCTAACCGTAGCCCTGACCCTAATGCTAACCCTGGCCCTAACACTAACCCTAACCCTCACCCTAACCCTAGCCCTGACCCTCACCCTAACCCCAACCCTAACCCTAACCCTAACCCTAACTCTAACCCTAAGCATAGCCCTTGCCCTAACCCTTGCCCTAGCCCTAGCCCTAACCCTCACCCTAACCCTAACCCTAACCCTAACCCTAACCCTAACCATAGCCCTTGCCTAACCCTTGCCCTAGCCCTAGCCCTAGCCCTAACCCTAACCCAAGCCCTAACCCTAGCCCTAACCCTAGCCCTAACCTTAGCCCTAACTGTAGCCCTAGCAGTAACCCTAGCCCTAGCCCGAACACTAACCCTAACCCTAACACAAACCCTAACCCTAACCCTAACTCTAACCTTAACCCTAACCCTAACCTTAACCCTAACCCCAACCCTCGACCTAACCCTAGCCCTAACCCTAATCCTAACGCTAACCATAACCCTAACCCTAACAAAAAACCGTATCCCTAAACCTAAATCTCACCCTAACACTAGCCTTAGCCCTAACCCTCTCACTAACTGTAACCTAACCCTAATCCTAGCCTAAACTCTATCCCTAGCCCTAACCCTAACCCAACACCTACCACTAACCGTAACGCTAACCCAAACCCTAACCAGAACCAGAACCGTAACCCTAAACCTAACCCGAGCCCTAAACCTAACCCTAGCCCTAACCCTAACCCTAAGCCTAAAACTAGCGCTAACCCTAACCCTAACCCTAAACCTAACTATAGCCTTAACCCTAACCCTAGGCCTAGACCTACCCCTACCCCTACCCCTAAACCAAACTGTAACCCTAAACTGAAAATGAACCCTAACCCTAGACCTAGCTCTAGTTCTAAACCTAGCCCTAAACCTTACCCTAGCCCTAGCCCTAACCCTAGACCTTACCCTAACCCAAAGCCTACCACTAACCCTAATACAAACCCTCACCCTAACCCTAGCCCTCACCCTATACCTAACCCTAAACCTAAACCTAACCCTTGCCCTAGCCCAAGCCCTAGCCATAGCCCTAACCCTAACACTAGCCCTAGCCTTAGCCCTAACCCTTGTCCGAGCCCTAACCCTAACCATAGCCGTAACCCTAACCCTACCCTAATCCTACCCCTACCCCTTCCCATAACCCTAACCGTAGCCCTGACCCTAATGCTAACCCTGGCCCTAACACTAACCCTAACCCTCACCCTAACCCTAGTCCTGACCCTCACCCTAACCCAACCGTAACCCTAACCCGATCTCTAACCCTAACCATAGCCCTTGCCCTAACCCTTGCCCTAGCCCTAGCCCGAGCCCTAACCCTCACCCTAACCCTAACCCTAACCCTTACCCTAACCCTAACCATAGCCCTTGCCCTAACCCTTGCCCTAGCCCTAGCCCTAGCCCTAACCCTAACCCAAGCCCTAACCCTAGCCCTAACCCTAACCCTAACCTTAGCCCTAACTGTAGCCCTAGCAGTAACCCTAGCCCTAGCCCGAACACTAACCCTAACCCTAACACAAACCCTAACCCTAACCCTAACTCTAACCTTAACCCTAACCCTAACCTTAACCCTAACCCTAACCCTCGACCTAACCCTAGCCCTAACCCTAATCCTAACGCTAACCATAACCCTAACCCTAACAAAAAACCGTATCCCTAAACCTAAATCTCACCCTAACACTAGCCTTAGCCCTAACCCTCTCACTAACTGTAACCTAACCCTAATCCTAGCCTAAACTCTATCCCTAGCCCTAACCCTAACCCAACACCTACCACTAACCGTAACGCTAACCCAAACCCTAACCAGAACCAGAACCGTAACCCTAGACCTAACCCGAGCCCTAAACCTAACCCTAGCCCTAACCCTAACCCTAAGCCTAACCCTAGCGCTAATCCTAACCCTAACCCTAACCCTAAACCTAACTATAGCCTTAACCCTAACCCTAGGCCTAGACCTAACCCTACCCCTACCCCTACCCCTAAACCAAACTGTAACCCTAAACTGAAACTGAACCCTAACCCTAACCTTAGCCCTAGCTCTAGTTCTAAACCTAGCCCTAACCCTTACCCTAGCCCTAGCCCTAACCCTAGACCTTACCCTAACCCAAAGCCTACCACTAACCCTAATACAAACCCTAACCATAACTGTAGCCCTAACCCTAATGCTTACCCTAGCTCTAACACTAAACAGAACCCTCACCCTAACCCTAGCCCTCACCCTATACCTAACCCTAACCCTAACCCTAACCCTTGCCCTAGCCCAAGCCCTAGCCATAGCCCTAACCCTAACACTAGCCCTAGCCTTAGCCCTAACCCTTGTCCGAGCCCTAACCCTAACCATAGCCGTAACCCTAACCCTACCCTAATCCTACCCCTACCCCTTCCCATAACCCTAACCGTAGCCCTGACCCTAATGCGAACCCTGGCCCTAACACTAACCCTAACCCTCACCCTAACCCTAGTCCTGACCCTCACCCTAACCCCAACCGTAACCCTAACCCGATCTCTAACCCTAACCATAGCCCTTGCCCTAACCCTTGCCCTAGCCCTAATCCTAACGCTAACCATAACCCTAACCCTAACAAAAAACCATATCCCTAAACCTAACTCTCACCCTAACACTAGCCTTAGCCCTAACCCTCTCACTAACTGTAACCTAACCCTAATCCTAGCCTAAACTCTATCCCTAGCCCTAACCCTAACCCAACACCTACCACTAACCGTAACGCTAACCCAAACCCTAACCAGAACCAGAACCGTAACCCTAACCCTAACCCGAGCCCTAAACCTAACCCTAGCCCTGACCCTAACACTAAGCCTAACCCTAGCGCTAACCCTAACCCTAACCCTAAACCTAACTATAGCCGTAACCCTAACCCTAGGCCTAGACCTAACCCTACCCCTATGCCTACCCCTAAACCAAACTGTAACCCTAACCCTAACCCTAGCCCTAGCTCTAGTTCTAAACCTAGCCCTAACCCTTACCCTAGCCTAGCCCTAACCCTAGACCTTACCCTAACCCAAAGCCTACCACTAACCCTAATACAAACCCTAACCATAGCCGTAACCCTAACCCTACCCTAATCGTACCCCTACCCCTACCCCTAACCCTAACCGTAGCCCTGACCCTAATGCTAACCCTGGCCCTAACACTAACCCTAACCCTCACCCTAACCCTAGTCCTGACCCTCACCCTAACCCCAACCGTAACCCTAACCCGAACTCTAACCCTAATCATAGTCCTTGCCCTAACCCTTGCCCTAGCCCTAGCCCTAGCCCTAGCCCTAACCCTCACCCTAAACCTAACCCTAAACCTAACCCTAACACTAACCATAGCCCTTGCCCTAACCCTTGCCCTAGCCCTAACCCTAACCCTAACCCTAACCCTAACCCAAGCCCTAACCCTAGCCCTAACCCTAATCCTAACGCTAACCATAACCCTAACCCTAACAAAAAACCATATCCCTAAACCTAAATCTCTCCCTAACACTAGCCTTAGCCCTAACCCTCTCACTAACTGTAACCCTAACCCTAATCCTAGCCCTAGCTCTAGTTCTAACCCTAGCCCTAACCCTTACCCTAGCCCTAGCCCTAACCCTAGACCTTATCCTAGCCCTATCCGTAGCCCTAGCCCTAGCCCTAACCCTAGCCCTAGCCCGAACCCTAACCCTAACCCTAACCCTAAGCCTAGCCCAAAGCGTCACCCTAACAATAACCCTAACCCTAGAACTAACCCTAACCCTAACCCTAACCCTAAACCTCACCCTAGCCCTAACCCTAACCCAAACCCTTACCCTAACCCTAACCCTAACCCAAACAGTATCCCTAACCCTAAGCATAACCCTAGGCTTAGCCCTAACCCTCTCACTTACAATAACCCTAACCCTAACCCTAGCCCCAACCCTGACCCTAGCCCGAACCCTAACCCAACCCCTACCACTAACCCTAACCCTAACCCAAACCCTAACCATAACCGTAACCCTAACCCTAACCCGAGCCCTAAACCTAACCCTATCCCTAACCCTAAACGTAACCCTAGCGCTAACCCTAACGCTAACCCTAACCCTAAACCTAACCTTAGCCCTAATTCTAACCCTAGGCCTAGCCCTAACCCTAGCCCTAGCCCTACCCTACCCCTACCCCTAACTCAAACTGTAACCCTAAACTGAACCTGAACCCTAACGCTAGCCCTAACTCTAGCTCTAACGCATGTCCTAACCGTTACCCTAGCCCTAGCCCTAGCCCTAAGACTAGCCCTAGCCCTAATCCTAACCCTAACCCTAACCCAAACCCTAACCCAAACCCTAGTCCTAACCCTAACCCAAAGCCTACCACTAAACCTAACCAAAACCCTAACCATAATCATAAACCTAACCCTAACCCTAGCCCTAACCCTAATGATAACCCTAGCCCTAACCCAAACCCTAAAACTAACCCTCACCCTAAACCTAGCCCTCACCCTAACCCTAACTCTACTCCTAACCCTAAACCTCACCGAACCCTAACCCTAGCCATAATGCTAGCCCTAACCGTAGCCCTAGCCCTAGCCCTAACCCTAACCCTAACCCTAACCCTAACAGTTAACCTAAACCTAACTCTAACGCTAACGCCAGCCCTAACCCTAATGCTAACCCTAGCCGTAACCCTCACCGTCACCCTCACCCTAACCATAGCCCTCACACTGACCCTAACCCTAACCGTAACAATAGCCCTTGACCTAACCCTTGCCCTAGCCCTAGCCCTAGCCCTAGCCCTAGCCCTATCCCTAGTCCTATCCCTATCCCTATCCCTATCCCTATCCCTATCCCTATCCCTAGTCCTAGCCCTAGCCCTAGCCCTAACCCTAACCCTAACCCTAACCCAAACCCAAGCCCTAACCCTAGCCGTAGCCCTAACCCCACCCTAACCCTAACCCGAACTCTAGCCCTAACCCGAACCCTAGCCCGAACCCTAACCCTAGCCTTAGACCTAGCCCTAGCCCTATCCCTAGCCCTATCCCGAGCCTTAACCCTAAATCTAACCCTAGCCCAGACCCTATCCCTAAACCTATCGCTAGCCCTAAACCTAACCCTAGCCCTAACCCTAACCCTAACCCTAACCCTACCCCTAACCCTAACCCTAACCCCAGCCCTCGCGCTAACCCTAATCCTAACCCTACCCCTACCCCTAACCCTAGCCCTAGTGCTAACCCTAACGCTAACTCTAACCCTAGCCCTAGCCCTAGCTTTAACCTTAGCCCGAGCCCTAGCCCTAGCCCTAAACCTAACCCCAACCGCAACCCTAACCCTAACCCAAACCATAAATCTACCCCAAACCCTAACCCTAACCCTAACCCGAACCGAACCCGAACTCAAACCCTAACCCCAACCCCAACCCTAGCCCTAACTCTAACCCTAACCCTAACCCTAACCCTAACCCTAACCGTAACCCTAACCGTAACCCCAAACCTAACCCTAGCCCTAGCCCTAACATTAACCCTAACCCTAGCCCTAACCCTAGACCTTACCCTAACCCAAAGCCTACCACTAACCCTAATACAAACCCTAACCATAACCGTAGCCCTAACCCTAATGCTTACCCTAGCCCTAACACTAACCAGAACCCTCACCCTAACCCTAGCCCTCACCCTATACCTAACCCTAACCCTAACCCTAACCCTAACCCTTGCCCTAGCCGAAGCCCTAGCCATACCTCTAACCCTAACACTAGCCCTAGCCTTAGCCCTAACCCTTGTCCGAGCCCTAACCCTAACCATAGCCGTAACCCTAACCCTACCCTAATCCTACCCCTACCCCTACCCGTAACCCTAAATGTAGCCCTGACCCTAATGCTAACCCTGGCCCTAACACTAACCCTAACCCTCACCCTAACCCTAGTCCTGACCCTCACCCTAACCCCAACCGTAACCCTAACCCGAACTCTAACCCTAACCATAGCCCTTGCCCTAACCCTTGCCCTAGCCCTAGCCCTAGCCCTAGCCCTAGCCCTAGCCCTAGCCCTAACCCTCACCCTAACCCTAACCCTAACCCTAACCCTAACCCTAACCATAGCCCTTGCCCTAACCCTTTCCCTAGCCCTAGCCCTAGCCCTAACCCTAAACCTAACCCAAGCCCTAACCCTGGCCCTAACCCTAGGCCTAACCGTAGCCCTAGCAGTAACCCTAGCCCTAGCCCTAGCCCGAACACTAACCCTAACCCTAACCCAAACCCTAACCCTAACCCTAACTCTAACCTTAACCTTAACCCTAAACCTAACCATAACCCTAACCCTAACCCTAACCCTAACCCTCGACCTAACCCTAGCCCTAACCCTAATCCTAACGCTAACCATAACCCTAACCCTAACAAAAAAACATATCCCTAAACCTAAATCTCACCCTAACCCTAGTCTTAGCCCTATCCCTCTCACTAACTGTAACCCTAACCCTAATCCTAGCCCAAACCCTAACCCTAGGCCTAACCCAACCCCTACCACTAACCCTAACCCTAACCCAAACCCTAACCAGAACCGTAACCCTAAACATAACACTAACCCGAGCCCTAAACCTGAACCTAGCCCTAACCCTAACCATAACCCTAACCCTAGCGCTAATCCTAACTCTAACGCTAACCCTAAACCTAACCCTAGCCCTAACCCTAACCCTAGGCCTAGCCGTAACCATACCCCTACCCCTACCCCTGCCCCTAACCCAAACTGTAACCCTAAACTGAACCTGAACCTGAACCCTAACCCTAGTCCTAGCTCTAGCTCTAACCCTAGCCCTAACCGTTACCTAGCCCTAGCCCTAGCCCTAACCCTAGCCCTAATCCTAGCCCGAACCCTAACCCTAACCCTAGCCCTAGCCCTAAACCTAACCCTAGCCCTAACCCTAACCCTAACCCTAACCCTAACCCTAACCCTAACCCTAGCCCTAACCCTAACCCTAAGCCTAACACTAGCGCTAACCCTAACCCTAACCCTAAACCTAACTATAGCCTTAACCCTAACCCTAGGCCTAGACCTACCCCTACCCCTACCCCTACCCCTAAACCAAACTGTAACCCTAAACTGAACCCTAACCCTAACCCTAGCCCTAGCTCTAGTTCTAAACCTAGCCCTAAACCTTACCCTAGCCCTAGCCCTAATCCTAGACCTTACCCTAACCCAAAGCCTACCACTAACCCTAATACAAACCCTCACCCTAACCCTAGCCCTCACCCTATACCTAACCCTCACCCTAAACCTAACCCTTGCCCTAGCCCAAGCCCTAGCCATAGCCCTAACCCTAACACTAGCCCTAGCCTTAGCCCTAACCCTTGTCCGAGCCCTAACCCTAACCATAGCCGTAACCCTAACCCTACCCTAATCCTACCCCTACCCCTTCCCATAACCCTAACCGTAGCCCTGACCCTAATGCTAACCCTGGCCCTAACACTAACCCTAACCCTCACCCTAACCCTAGTCCTGACCCTCACCCTAACCCAACCGTAACCCTAACCCGATCTCTAACCCTAACCATAGCCCTTGCCCTAACCCTTGCCCTAGCCCTAGCCCGAGCCCTAACCCTCACCCTAACCCTAACCCTAACCCTTACCCTAAACCTAACCATAGCCCTTGCCCTAACCCTTGCCCTAGCCCTAGCCCTAGCCCTAACCCTAACCCAAGCCCTAACCCTAGCCCTAACCCTAACCCTAACCTTAGCCCTAACTGTAGCCCTAGCAGTAACCCTAGCCCTAGCCCGAACACTAACCCTAACCCTAACACAAACCCTAACCCTAACCCTAACTCTAACCTTAACCCTAACCCTAACCTTAACCCTAACCCTAACCCTCGACCTAACCCTAGCCCTAACCCTAATCCTAACGCTAACCATAACCCTAACCCTAACAAAAAACCGTATCCCTAAACCTAAATCTCACCCTAACACTAGCCTTAGCCCTAACCCTCTCACTAACTGTAACCTAACCCTAATCCTAGCCTAAACTCTATCCCTAGCCCTAACCCTAACCCAACACCTACCACTAACCGTAACGCTAACCCAAACCCTAACCAGAACCAGAACCGTAACCCTAGACCTAACCCGAGCCCTAAACCTAACCCTAGCCCTAACCCTAACCCTAAGCCTAACCCTAGCGCTAACCCTAACCCTAACCCTAACCCTAAACCTAACTATAGCCTTAACCCTAACCCTAGGCCTAGACCTAACCCTACCCCTACCCCTACCCCTAAACCAAACTGTAACCCTAAACTGAAACTGAACCCTAACCCTAACCTTAGCCCTAGCTCTAGTTCTAAACCTAGCCCTAACCCTTACCCTAGCCCTAGCCCTAACCCTAGACCTTACCCTAACCCAAAGCCTACCACTAACCCTAATACAAACCCTAACCATAACTGTAGCCCTAACCCTAATGCTTACCCTAGCTCTAACACTAACCAGAACCCTCACCCTAACCCTAGCCCTCACCCTATACCTAACCCTAACCCTAACCCTAACCCTTGCCCTAGCCCAAGCCCTAGCCATAGCCCTAACCCTAACACTAGCCCTAGCCTTAGCCCTAACCCTTGTCCGAGCCCTAACCCTAACCATAGCCGTAACCCTAACCCTACCCTAATCCTACCCCTACCCCTTCCCATAACCCTAACCGTAGCCCTGACCCTAATGCGAACCCTGGCCCTAACACTAACCCTAACCCTCACCCTAACCCTAGTCCTGACCCTCACCCTAACCCCAACCGTAACCCTAACCCGATCTCTAACCCTAACCATAGCCCTTGCCCTAACCCTTGCCCTAGCCCTAATCCTAACGCTAACCATAACCCTAACCCTAACAAAAAACCATATCCCTAAACCTAACTCTCACCCTAACACTAGCCTTAGCCCTAACCCTCTCACTAACTGTAACCTAACCCTAATCCTAGCCTAAACTCTATCCCTAGCCCTAACCCTAACCCAACACCTACCACTAACCGTAACGCTAACCCAAACCCTAACCAGAACCAGAACCGTAACCCTAACCCTAACCCGAGCCCTAAACCTAACCCTAGCCCTGACCCTAACACTAAGCCTAACCCTAGCGCTAACCCTAACCCTAACCCTAAACCTAACTATAGCCGTAACCCTAACCCTAGGCCTAGACCTAACCCTACCCCTATGCCTACCCCTAAAACAAACTGTAACCCTAACCCTAACCCTAGCCCTAGCTCTAGTTCTAAACCTAGCCCTAACCCTTACCCTAGCCTAGCCCTAACCCTAGACCTTACCCTAACCCAAAGCCTACCACTAACCCTAATACAAACCCTAACCATAGCCGTAACCCTAACCCTACCCTAATCGTACCCCTACCCCTACCCCTAACCCTAACCGTAGCCCTGACCCTAATGCTAACCCTGGCCCTAACACTAACCCTAACCCTCACCCTAACCCTAGTCCTGACCCTCACCCTAACCCCAACCGTAACCCTAACCCGAACTCTAACCCTAATCATAGTCCTTGCCCTAACCCTTGCCCTAGCCCTAGCCCTAGCCCTAGCCCTAACCCTCACCCTAAACCTAACCCTAAACCTAACCCTAACACTAACCATAGCCCTTGCCCTAACCCTTGCCCTAGCCCTAACCCTAACCCTAACCCTAACCCTAACCCAAGCCCTAACCCTAGCCCTAACCCTAATCCTAACGCTAACCATAACCCTAACCCTAACAAAAAACCATATCCCTAAACCTAAATCTCTCCCTAACACTAGCCTTAGCCCTAACCCTCTCACTAACTGTAACCCTAACCCTAATCCTAGCCCTAGCTCTAGTTCTAACCCTAGCCCTAACCCTTACCCTAGCCCTAGCCCTAACCCTAGACCTTATCCTAGCCCTATCCGTAGCCCTAGCCCTAGCCCTAACCCTAGCCCTAGCCCGAACCCTAACCCTAACCCTAACCCTAAGCCTAGCCCAAAGCGTCACCCTAACGATAACCCTAACCCTAGAACTAACCCTAACCCTAACCCTAACCCTAAACCTCACCCTAGCCCTAACCCTAACCCAAACCCTTACCCTAACCCTAACCCTAACCCAAACAGTATCCCTAACCCTAAGCATAACCCTAGGCTTAGCCCTAACCCTCTCACTTACAATAACCCTAACCCTAACCCTAGCCCCAACCCTGACCCTAGCCCGAACCCTAACCCAACCCCTACCACTAACCCTAACCCTAACCCAAACCCTAACCATAACCGTAACCCTAACCCTAACCCGAGCCCTAAACCTAACCCTATCCCTAACCCTAAACGTAACCCTAGCGCTAACCCTAACGCTAACCCTAACCCTAAACCTAACCTTAGCCCTAATTCTAACCCTAGGCCTAGCCCTAACCCTAGCCCTAGCCCTACCCTACCCCTACCCCTAACTCAAACTGTAACCCTAAACTGAACCTGAACCCTAACGCTAGCCCTAACTCTAGCTCTAACGCATGTCCTAACCGTTACCCTAGCCCTAGCCCTAGCCCTAAGACTAGCCCTAGCCCTAATCCTAACCCTAACCCTAACCCAAACCCTAACCCAAACCCTAGTCCTAACCCTAACCCAAAGCCTACCACTAAACCTAACCAAAACCCTAACCATAATCATAAACCTAACCCTAACCCTAGCCCTAACCCTAATGATAACCCTAGCCCTAACCCAAACCCTAAAACTAACCCTCACCCTAAACCTAGCCCTCACCCTAACCCTAACTCTACTCCTAACCCTAAACCTCACCGAACCCTAACCCTAGCCATAACGCTAGCCCTAACCGTAGCCCTAGCCCTAGCCCTAACCCTAACCCTAACCCTAACCCTAACCCTTAACCTAAACCTAACTCTAACGCTAACGCCAGCCCTAACCCTAATGCTAACCCTAGCCGTAACCCTCACCGTCACCCTCACCCTAACCATAGCCCTCACACTGACCCTAACCCTAACCGTAACAATAGCCCTTGACCTAACCCTTGCCCTAGCCCTAGCCCTAGCCCTATCCCTAGTCCTATCCCTATCCCTATCCCTATCCCTATCCCTATCCCTATCCCTAGTCCTAGCCCTAGCCCTAGCCCTAACCCTAACCCTAACCCTAACCCAAACCCAAGCCCTAACCCTAGCCGTAGCCCTAACCCCACCCTAACCCTAACCCGAACTCTAGCCCTAACCCGAACCCTAGCCCGAACCCTAACCCTAGCCTTAGACCTAGCCCTAGCCCTATCCCTAGCCCTATCCCGAGCCTTAACCCTAAATCTAACCCTAGCCCAGACCCTATCCCTAAACCTATCGCTAGCCCTAAACCTAACCCTAGCCCTAACCCTAACCCTAACCCTACCCCTAACCCTAACCCTAACCCCAGCCCTCGCGCTAACCCTAATCCTAACCCTACCCCTACCCCTAACCCTAGCCCTAGTGCTAACCCTAACGCTAACTCTAACCCTAGCCCTAGCCCTAGCTTTAACCTTAGCCCGAGCCCTAGCCCTAGCCCTAAACCTAACCCCAACCGCAACCCTAACCCTAACCCAAACCATAAATCTACCCCAAACCCTAACCCTAACCCTAACCCGAACCGAACCCGAACTCAAACCCTAACCCCAACCCCAACCCTAGCCCTAACTCTAACCCTAACCCTAACCCTAACCCTAACCGTAACCCTAACCGTAACCCCAAACCTAACCCTAGCCCTAGCCCTAACATTAACCCTAACCCTAGCCCTAACCCTAGACCTTACCCTAACCCAAAGCCTACCACTAACCCTAATACAAACCCTAACCATAACCGTAGCCCTAACCCTAATGCTTACCCTAGCCCTAACACTAACCAGAACCCTCACCCTAACCCTAGCCCTCACCCTATACCTAACCCTAACCCTAACCCTAACCCTAACCCTTGCCCTAGCCGAAGCCCTAGCCATACCTCTAACCCTAACACTAGCCCTAGCCTTAGCCCTAACCCTTGTCCGAGCCCTAACCCTAACCATAGCCGTAACCCTAACCCTACCCTAATCCTACCCCTACCCCTACCCGTTACCCTAACTGTAGCCCTGACCCTAATGCTAACCCTGGCCCTAACACTAACCCTAACCCTCACCCTAACCCTAGTCCTGACCCTCACCCTAACCCCAACCGTAACCCTAACCCGAACTCTAACCCTAACCATAGCCCTTGCCCTAACCCTTGCCCTAGCCCTAGCCCTAGCCCTAGCCCTAACCCTCACCCTAACCCTAACCCTAACCCTAACCCTAACCCTAACCCTAACCATAGCCCTTGCCCTAACCCTTGCCCTAGCCCTAGCCCTAGCCCTAACCCTAAACCTAACCCAAACCCTAAACCTAGCCCTAACCCTAGGCCTAACCGTAGCCCTAGCAGTAACCCTAGCCCTAGCCCTAGCCCGAACACTAACCCTAACCCTAACCCAAACCCTAACCCTAACCCTAACTCTAACCTTAACCTTAACCCTAAACCTAACCATAACCCTAACCCTAACCCTAACCCTAACCCTCGACCTAACCCTAGCCCTAACCCTAATCCTAACGCTAACCATAACCCTAACCCTAACAAAAAAACATATCCCTAAACCTAAATCTCACCCTAACCCTAGTCTTAGCCCTATCCCTCTCACTAACTGTAACCCTAACCCTAATCCTAGCCCAAACCCTAACCCTAGCCCTAACCCAACCCCTACCACTAACCCTAACCCTAACCCAAACCCTAACCAGAACCGTAACCCTAAACATAACACTAACCCGAGCCCTAAACCTGAACCTAGCCCTAACCCTAACCATAACCCTAACCCTAGCGCTAATCCTAACTCTAACGCTAACCCTAAACCTAACCCTAGCCCTAACCCTAACCCTAACCCTAGGCCTAGCCGTAACCATACCCCTACCCCTACCCCTGCCCCTAACCCAAACTGTAACCCTAAACTGAACCTGAACCTGAACCCTAACCCTAGTCCTAGCTCTAGCTCTAACCCTAGCCCTAACCGTTACCTAGCCCTAGCCCTAGCCCTAACCCTAGCCCTAATCCTAGCCCGAACCCTAAACCTAACCCTAGCCCTAGCCCTAAACCTAACCCTAGCCCTAACCCTAACCCTAACCCTAACCCTAACCCTAACCCTAACCCTAGCCCTAGCCCTAACACTAACACTAACACTAACACTAACACTAACACTAACCCTATCCCTATCCCTATCCCTATCCCTATCCCTATCCCTATCCCTATCCCAAGCCCTAGCCCTAGCTCTAACACTACAACTAACCCTAGCCCTACCCCTAAACCTGCCCCTAAGTCTAACCCTAACCCTACACCTAAACCTAACCCTAACACTAACCCTAACACTAACCCTAGCCCTAGCCCTAGCCCTAACCCTAACACAAACCCTAGCCCTAGCCCTCGCCCTAAACCTAACCCTAACCCTAACCCTAACCCTAGCCCTAGCCCTAACCCTACCCTAAACCTAACCTGAACTCTAGCCCTAACCCTTGCCCTAACTCTAACCCTAACCCTAACCCTAACCATAGCCGTAACTCTAACCCTACCCTAATCCTACCCCTACCCCTACCCCTAACCCTAACCGTAGCCCTGACCCTAATGCTAACCCTGGCCCTAACACTAACCCTAACCCTCACCCTAACCCTAGCCCTGACCCTCACCCTAACCCCAACCCTAACCCTAACCCTAACCCTAACTCTAACCCTAAGCATAGCCCTTGCCCTAACCCTTGCCCTAGCCCTAGCCCTAACCCTCACCCTAACCCTAACCCTAACCCTAACCCTAACCCTAACCCTAACCATAGCCCTTGCCTAACCCTTGCCCTAGCCCTAGCCCTAGCCCTAACCCTAACCCAAGCCCTAACCCTAGCCCTAACCCTAGCCCTAACCTTAGCCCTAACTGTAGCCCTAGCAGTAACCCTAGCCCTAGCCCGAACACTAACCCTAACCCTAACACAAACCCTAACCCTAACCCTAACTCTAACCTTAACCCTAACCCTAACCTTAACCCTAACCCTAACCCTCGACCTAACCCTAGCCCTAACCCTAATCCTAACGCTAACCATAACCCTAACCCTAACAAAAAACCGTATCCCTAAACCTAAATCTCACCCTAACACTAGCCTTAGCCCTAACCCTCTCACTAACTGTAACCTAACCCTAATCCTAGCCTAAACTCTATCCCTAGCCCTAACCCTAACCCAACACCTACCACTAACCGTAACGCTAACCCAAACCCTAACCAGAACCAGAACCGTAACCCTAAACCTAACCCGAGCCCTAAACCTAACCCTAGCCCTAACCCTAACCCTAAGCCTAACACTAGCGCTAACCCTAACCCTAACCCTAAACCTAACTATAGCCTTAACCCTAAGCCTAGGCCTAGACCTACCCCTACCCCTACCCCTACCCCTAAACCAAACTGTAACCCTAAACTGAAACTGAACCCTAACCCTAACCCTAGCCCTAGCTCTAGTTCTAAACCTAGCCCTAAACCTTACCCTAGCCCTAGCCCTAACCCTAGACCTTACCCTAACCCAAAGCCTACCACTAACCCTAATACAAACCCTCACCCTAACCCTAGCCCTCACCCTATACCTAACCCTAACCCTCAACCTAACCCTTGCCCTAGCCCAAGCCCTAGCCATAGCCCTAACCCTAACACTAGCCCTAGCCTTAGCCCTAACCCTTGTCTGAGCCCTAACCCTAACCATAGCCGTAACCCTAACCCTACCCTAATCCTACACCTACCCCTTCCCATAACCCTAACCGTAGCCCTGACCCTAATGCTAACCCTGGCCCTAACACTAACCCTAACCCTCACCCTAACCCTAGTCCTGACCCTCACCCTAACCCAACCGTAACCCTAACCCGATCTCTAACCCTAACCATAGCCCTTGCCCTAACCCTTGCCCTAGCCCTAGCCCGAGCCCTAACCCTCACCCTAACCCTAACCCTAACCCTTACCCTAACCCTAACCATAGCCCTTGCCCTAACCCTTGCCCTAGCCCTAGCCCTAGCCCTAACCCTAACCCTAACCCAAGCCCTACCCCTACCCCTAGCCCTAACCCTAGCCCTTACCGTAGCCCTAGCAGTAACCCTAGCCCTAGCCTGAACACTAACCCTAACCCAAACCCTAACCCTAACCCTAAACCTAACTCTAACCTTAACCCTAACCCTAACCCTAACCCTAACCCTAACCCTAACCCTCGACCTAACCCTAGCCCTAATCCTAATCCTAACGCTAACCATAACCCTAACCCTAACAAAAAACCATATCCCTAAACCTAACTCTCACCCTAACACTAGCCTTAGCCCTAACCCTCTCACTAACTGTAACCCTAACCCTAATCCTAGCCTAAACTCTATCCCTAGCCCTAACCCTAACCCAACACCTACCACTAACCCTAACGCTAACCCAAACCCTAACCAGAACCAGAACCGTAACCCTAACCCTAACCCGAGCCCTAAACCTAACCCTAGCCCTAACCCTAACCCTAAGCCTAACCCTAGCGCTAACCCTAACCCTAACCCTAAACCTAACTATAGCCTTAACCCAAACCCTAGGCCTAGACCTAACCCTACCCCTACCCCTACCCCTAAACCAAACTGTAACCCTAAACTAAAACTGAACCCTAACCCTAACCCTAGCCCTAGCTCTAGTTCTAAACCTAGCCCTAACCCTGACCCTAGCCCTAGCCCTAACCCTAGACCTTACCCTAACTCAAAGCCTACCACTAACCCTAACACAAACCCTAACCATAACCGTAGACCTAACCCTAATGCTAACCCTAACCCTAGCCCTAACACTAACCAGAACCCTCACCCTAACCCTAGCCCTCACCCTATACCTAACCCGAACCCTAAACCTTAACCCTAACCCTAACCCTAACCTAAGCCCTAACCCTAGCCCTAACGCTAGCCCTAGCCCTAGCCCGAACCCGAACCCGAACCCTAACCCTAACCCTAACCCTAGCCCAAAGTGTCACCCTAACGATAACCCTAACCCTAGACCTAACCCTAACCCTAACCCTAAACCTCACCCTAGCCCTAACCCTAACCCTAACCCTAACCCTAACTCTAACCCTAAGCATAGCCCTTGCCCTAACCCTTGCCCTAGCCCTAGCCCTAACCCTCACCCTAACCCTAACCCTAACCCTAACCCTAACCCTAACCATAGCCCTTGCCTAACCCTTGCCCTAGCCCTAGCCCTAGCCCTAACCCTAACCCAAGCCCTAACCCTAGCCCTAACCCTAGCCCTAACCTTAGCCCTAACTGTAGCCCTAGCAGTAACCCTAGCCCTAGCCCGAACACTAACCCTAACCCTAACACAAACCCTAACCCTAACCCTAACTCTAACCTTAACCCTAACCCTAACCTTAACCCTAACCCTAACCCTCGACCTAACCCTAGCCCTAACCCTAATCCTAACGCTAACCATAACCCTAACCCTAACAAAAAACCGTATCCCTAAACCTAAATCTCACCCTAACACTAGCCTTAGCCCTAACCCTCTCCCTAACTGTAACCTAACCCTAATCCTAGCCTAAACTCTATCCCTAGCCCTAACCCTAACCCAACACCTACCACTAACCGTAACGCTAACCCAAACCCTAACCAGAACCAGAACCGTAACCCTAACCCGAACCCGAGCCCTAAACCTAACCCTAACCCTAACCCTAGCCCAAAGTGTCACCCTAACGATAACCCTAACCCTAGACCTAACCCTAACCCTAACCCTAAACCTCACCCTAGCCCTAACCCTAACCCTAACCCTAACCCTAACCCTAACTCTAACCTTAAGCATAGCCCTTGCCCTAACCCTTGCCCTAGCCCTAGCCCTAACCCTCACCCTAACCCTAACCCTAACCCTAACCCTAACCCTAACCCTAACCATAGCCCTTGCCTAACCCTTGCCCTAGCCCTAGCCCTAGCCCTAACCCTAACCCAAGCCCTAACCCTAGCCCTAACCCTAGCCCTAACCTTAGCCCTAACTGTAGCCCTAGCAGTAACCCTAGCCCTAGCCCGAACACTAACCCTAACCCTAACACAAACCCTAACCCTAACCCTAACTCTAACCTTAACCCTAACCCTAACCTTAACCCTAACCCTAACCCTCGACCTAACCCTAGCCCTAACCCTAATCCTAACGCTAACCATAACCCTAACCCTAACAAAAAACCGTATCCCTAAACCTAAATCTCACCCTAACACTAGCCTTAGCCCTAACCCTCTCACTAACTGTAACCTAACCCTAATCCTAGCCTAAACTCTATCCCTAGCCCTAACCCTAACCCAACACCTACCACTAACCGTAACGCTAACCCAAACCCTAACCAGAACCAGAACCGTAACCCTAAACCTAACCCGAGCCCTAAACCTAACCCTAGCCCTAACCCTAACCCTAAGCCTAACCCTAGCGCTAACCCGAACCCTAACCCTAAACCTAACTATAGCCTTAACCCTAACCCTAGGCCTAGACCTAACCCTACCCCTACCCCTAAACCAAACTGTAACCCTAAACTGAAACTGAACCCTAACCCTAACCCTAGCCCTAGCTCTAGTTCTAAACCTAGCCCTAAACCTTACCCTAGCCCTAGCCCTAACCCTAGACCTTACCCTAACCCAAAGCCTACCACTAACCCTAATACAAACCCTCGCCCTAACCGTAGCCCTCACCCTATACCTAACCCTAACCCTAACCCTAACCCTTGCCCTAGCCCAAGCCCTAGCCATAGCCCTAACCCTAACACTAGCCCTAGCCTTAGCCCTAACCCTTGTCCGAGCCCTAACCCTAACCATAGCCGTAACCCTAACCGTAGCCCTGACCCTAATGCTAACCCTGGCCCTAACACTAACCCTAACCCTCACCCTAACCCTAGTCCTGACCCTCACCCTAACCCCAACCGTAACCCTAACCCGATCTCTAACCCTAACCATAGCCCTTGCCCTAACCCTTGCCCTAGCCCTAGCCCTAGCCCGAGCCCTAACCCTCACCCTCACCCTCACCCTAACCCTAACCCTAACCCTAACCATAGCCCTTGCCCTAACCCTTGCCCTAGCCCTAGCCCTAGCCCTAACCCTAACCCTAACCCAAGCCCTACCCCTAGCCCTAACCCTAGCCCTTACCATAGCCCTAGCAGTAACCCTAGCCCTAGCCTGAACACTAACCCTAACCCAAACCCTAACCCTAACCCTAACCCTAACTCTAACCTTAACCCTAACCCTAACCCTAACCCTAACCCTAACCCTAACCCTAACCCTCGACCTAACCCTAGCCCTAACCCTAATCCTAACGCTAACCATAACCCTAACCCTAACAAAAAACCATATCCCTAAACCTAACTCTCACCCTAACACTAGCCTTAGCCCTAACCCTCTCACTAACTGTAACCCTAACCCTAATCCTAGCCTATACTCTATCCCTAGCCCTAACCCTAACCCAACACCTACCACTAACCCTAACGCTAACCCAAACCCTAACCGGAACCAGAACCGTAACCCTAACCCTAACCCGAGCCCTAAACCTAACCCTAGCCCTAACCCTAACCCTAAGCCTAACCCTAGCGCTAACCCTAACCCTAACCCGAAACCTAACTATAGCCTTAACCCAAACCCTAGGCCTAGACCTAACCCTACCCCTACCCCTACCCCTAAACCAAACTGTAACCCTAAACTAAAACTGAACCCTAACCCTAACCCTAGCCCTAGCTCTAGTTCTAAACCTAGCCCTAACCCTGACCCTAGCCCTAGCCCTAACCCTAGACCTTACCCTAACTCAAAGCCTACCACTAACCCTAACACAAACCCTAACGATAACCGTAGACCTAACCCTAATGCTAACCCTAGCCCTAACACTAACCAGAACCCTCACCCTAACCCTAGCCCTCACCCTATACCTAACCCTAACCCTAAACCTAACCCTTGCCCTAGCCCAAGCCCTAGCCATAGCCCTAACCCTAACACTAGCCCTAGCCTTAACCCTAACCCTTATCCGAGCCCTAACCCTAACCATAGCCATAACCCTAACCCTACCCTAATCCTACCCCGACCCCTTCCCATAACCCTAACCGTAGCCCTGACCCTAATGCTAACCCTGCCCCTAACACTAACCCTAACCCTCACCCTAACCCTAGTCCAGACCCTCACCCTAACCCCAACCGTAACCCTAACCCGATCTCTAACCCTAATCATAGCCCTTGCCCTAACCCTTGCCCTAACCCTTGCCCTAGCCCTAGCCCTAGCCCTAGCCCTAACCCTCACCCTAACCCTAACCCTAACCCTAACCCTAACCATAGCCCTTGCCCTAACCCTTGCCCTAGCCCTAGCCCTAGACCTAAAACTAACCCTAACCCAAGCCCTAACCCTAGCCCTAACCCTAGCCCTAACCGTAGCCCTAGCAGTAACCCTAGCCCTAGCCCGAACACTAACCCTAACCCTAACCCTAACCCTAACCCTAACTCTAACCTTAACCTTAACCCTAAACCTAACCATAACCCTAACCCTAACCCTAACCCTAACCCTCGACCTAACCCTAGCCCTAACCCTAATCCTAACGCTAACCATAACCCTAACCCTAACAAAAAAACATATCCCTAAACCTAAATCTCACCCTAACCCTAGTCTTAGCCCTATCCCTCTCACTAACTGTAACCCTAACCCTAATCCTAGCCCAAACCCTAACCCTAGCCCTAACCCAACCCCTACCACTAACCCTAACCCTAACCCAAACCCTAACCAGAACCGTAACCCTAAACATAACACTAACCCGAGCCCTAAACCTGAACCTAGCCCTAACCCTAACCATAACCCTAACCCTAGCGCTAATCCTAACTCTAACGCTAACCCTAAACCTAACCCTAGCCCTAACCCTAACCCTAACCCTAGGCCTAGCCGTAACCATACCCCTACCCCTACCCCTGCCCCTAACCCAAACTGTAACCCTAAACTGAACCTGAACCTGAACCCTAACCCTAGTCCTAGCTCTAGCTCTAACCCTAGCCCTAACCGTTACCTAGCCCTAGCCCTAGCCCTAACCCTAGCCCTAATCCTAGCCCGAACCCTAACCCTAACCCTAGCCCTAGCCCTAAACCTAACCCTAGCCCTAACCCTAACCCTAACCCTAACCCTAACCCTAACCCTAACCCTAGCCCTAACCCTAACCCTAAGCCTAACACTAGCGCTAACCCTAACCCTAACCCTAAACCTAACTATAGCCTTAACCCTAACCCTAGGCCTAGACCTACCCCTACCCCTACCCCTACCCCTAAACCAAACTGTAACCCTAAACTGAAACTGAACCCTAACCCTAGCCCTAGCTCTAGTTCTAAACCTAGCCCTAAACCTTACCCTAGCCCTAGCCCTAACCCTAGACCTTACCCTAACCCAAAGCCTACCACTAACCCTAATACAAACCCTCACCCTAACCCTAGCCCTCACCCTATACCTAACCCTAACCCTAAACCTAACCCTTGCCCTAGCCCAAGCCCTAGCCATAGCCCTAACCCTAACACTAGCCCTAGCCTTAGCCCTAACCCTTGTCCGAGCCCTAACCCTAACCATAGCCGTAACCCTAACCCTACCCTAATCCTACCCCTACCCCTTCCCATAACCCTAACCGTAGCCCTGACCCTAATGCTAACCCTGGCCCTAACACTAACCCTAACCCTCACCCTAACCCTAGTCCTGACCCTCACCCTAACCCAACCGTAACCCTAACCCGATCTCTAACCCTAACCATAGCCCTTGCCCTAACCCTTGCCCTAGCCCTAGCACGAGCCCTAACCCTCACCCTAACCCTAACCCTAACCCTTACCCTAACCCTAACCATAGCCCTTGCCCTAACCCTTGCCCTAGCCCTAGCCCTAGCCCTAACCCTAACCCTAACCCAAGCCCTACCCCTAGCCCTAGCCCTAACCCTAGCCCTTACCGTAGCCCTAGCAGTAACCCTAGCCCTAGCCTGAACACTAACCCTAACCCAAACCCTAACCCTAACCCTAAACCTAACTCTAACCTTAACCCTAACCCTAAGCCTAACCCTAGCGCTAACCCTAACCCTAACCCTAAACCTAACTATAGCCTTAACCCAAACCCTAGGCCTAGACCTAACCCTACCCCTACCCCTACCCCTAAACCAAACTGTAACCCTAAACTAAAACTGAACCCTAACCCTAACCCTAGCCCTAGCTCTAGTTCTAAACCTAGCCCTAACCCTTTCCCTAGCCCTAGCCCTAACCCTAGACCTTACCCTAACTCAAAGCCTACCACTAACCCTAACACAAACCCTAACGATAACCGTAGACCTAACCCTAATGCTAACCCTAGCCCTAACACTAACCAGAACCCTCACCCTAACCCTAGCCCTCACCCTATACCTAACCCTAACCCTAAACCTAACCCTTGCCCTAGCCCAAGCCCTAGCCATAGCCCTAACCCTAACACTAGCCCTAGCCTTAACCCTAACCCTTATCCGAGCCCTAACCCTAACCATAGCCATAACCCTAACCCTACCCTAATCCTACCCCGACCCCTTCCCATAACCCTAACCGTAGCCCTGACCCTAATGCTAACCCTGCCCCTAACACTAACCCTAACCCTCACCCTAACCCTAGTCCTGACCCTCACCCTAACCCCAACCGTAACCCTAACCCAATCTCTAACCCTAATCATAGCCCTTGCCCTAACCCTTGCCCTAACCCTTGCCCTAGCCCTAGCCCTAGCCCTAGCCCTAGCCCTAGCCCTAGCCCTAACCCTCACCCTAACCCTAACCCTAACCCTAACCCTAACCATAGCCCTTGCCCTAACCCTTGCCCTAGCCCTAGCCCTAGACCTAAAACTAACCCTAACCCAAGCCCTAACCCTAGCCCTAACCCTAGCCCTAACCGTAGCCCTAGCAGTAACCCTAGCCCTAGCCCGAACACTAACCCTAACCCTAACCCAAACCCTAACGCTAACCCTAACTCTAACCTTAACCCTAACCCTAACCCTAACCCTAACCCTAACCCTAACCCTAACCCTAACCCTCGACCTAACCCTAGCCCTAACCCTTATCCTAACGCTAACCATAACCCTAACCCTAACAAAAAAACATATCCCTAAACCTAAATCTCACCCTAACACTAGGCTTAGCCCTAACCCTCTCACTAACTGTAACCCTAACCCTAATCCTAGCCTAAACCCTAACCCTAGCCCTAACCCTAACCCAAAGCCTACCACTAAACCTAACCAAAACCCTAACCATAATCATAAACCTAACCCTAACCCTAGCCGTAACCCTAATGATAACCCTAGCCCTAACCCTAACCCTAAAACTAACCCTCACCCTAAACCTAGCCCTCACCCTAACCCTAACTCTACTCCTAACCCTAAACCTCACCAAACCCTAACCCTAGCCATAACGCAAGCCCTAACCGTAGGCCTAGCCCTAGCCCTAGCCCTAACCCTAACCCTAACCCTAACCCTAAACCTAAACCTAACTCTAATGCTAACGCTAACGCCAGCCCTATCCCTAATGCTAACCCTAGCCGTAACCCTCACCCTCACCCTAACCATAGCCCTCACACTGACCCTAAACTTAACCGTAACAATAGCCCTTGACCTAACCCTTGCCCTAGCCCTAGCCCTATCCCTAGCCCTAGTCCTATCCCTATCCCTATCCCTATCCCTATCCCTAGTCCTATCCCTATCCCTAACCCTAACCCAAGCCCAAACCCTAGCCGTAGCCCTAACCCCACCCTAACCCTAACCCGAACTCTAGCCCTAACCCGAACCCTAGCCCTAACCCTAACACTAACCCTAGCCCTAGCCCTAGCCCTAGCCCTATCCCTATCCCTATCCCTATCCCTATCCCTATCCCTAGCCCTAGCCCTAGCCCGAGCCTTAACCCTAAACCTAACCCTAGCCCAGACCCTATCCCTAAACCTATCCCTACCCCTAAACCTAACCCTAGCCCTAGCCCTAACCCCAACCCTAACCCTAGTCCTAGCGCTAACCCTAACGCTAACCCTAACCCTAGCCCTAGCCCTAGCTTTAACCCTAGCCCTAGCCCTAAACCTAACCCCAACCCCAACCCTAACCCTAACCCAAACCATAAACCTACCCCAAACCCTAACCCTAACCCTAACCCGAACCGAACCCGAACTCAAACCCTAACCCCAACCCCAACCACAACACAACACCAACCGCAACCACAACCGTAAACCTAATCCTAACCCTAACCCTAACCCTAACCTCTACCCCAACCCTAGCCCTAACTCTAACCCTAACCCTAACCCTAACCGTAACCCTAACCGTAACCCCAAACCTAACCCTAGCCCTAGCCCTAACATTAACCCTAACCCTAGCCCTAACCCTAGACCTTACCCTAACCCAAAGCCTACCACTAACACTAATACAAACCCTAACCATAACCGTTGCCCTAACCCTAATGCTTACCCTAGCCCTAACACTAACCAGAACCCTCACCCTAACCCTAGCCCTCACCCTATACCTAACCTTAACCCTAACCCTTGCCCTAGCCCAAGACCTAGCCATAGCCCTAACCCTAAAACTAGCCCTAGCCTTAGACCTAACCCTTGTCCGAACTCTAACCCTAACCATAGCCCTTGCCCTAACCCTTGCCCTAGCCCTAGCCCTAGCCCTAACCCTAACCCTAACCCAAGCCCTACCCCTAGCCCTAACCCTAGCCCTAACCGTAGCCCTAGCAGTAACCCTAGCCCTAGCCCGAACACTAACCCTAACCCAAACCCTAACCCTAACCCTAACTCTAACCTTAACCCTAACCCTAACCCTAACCCTAACCCTAACCCTCGACCTAACCCTAGCCCTAACCCTAATCCTAACGCTAACCATAACCCTAACCCTAACAAAAAAACATATCCCTAAACCTAAATCTCACCCTAACACTAGCCTTAGCCCTAACCCTCTCACTAACTGTAACCCTAACCCTAATCCTAGCCTAAACTCTATACCTAGCACTAACCCTAACCCAACACCTACCACTAACCCTAACCCTAACGCTAACCCAAACCCTAACCAGAACCAGAACCGTAACCCTAACCCTAACCCGAGCCCTAAACCTAACCCTAGCCCTAACCCTAACCCTAAGCCTAACCCTAGCGCTAACCCTAACCCTAACCCTAAACCTAACTATAGCCTTAACCCAAACCCTAGGCCTAGACCTAACCCTACCCCTACCCCTACCCCTAAACCAAACTGTAACCCTAAACTAAAACTGAACCCTAACCCTAACCCTAGCCCTAGCTCTAGTTCTAAACCTAGCCCTAACCCTGACCCTAGCCCTAGCCCTAACCCTAGACCTTACCCTAACTCAAAGCCTACCACTAACCCTAACACAAACCCTAACCATAACCGTAGCCCTAACCCTAATGCTAACCCTAGCCCTAACACTAACCAGAACCCTCACCCTAACCCTAGCCCTCAACCTATACCTAACCCGAACCCTAACCCTAACCCTAACCCTAACCTAAGCCCTAACCCTAGCCCTAACCCTAGCCCTATCCGTAGCCCTAGCCCTAGCCCTAACCCTAACCCTAGCCCTAGCCCTAACCCTAACCCTAACACTAATTCTAACCCTATCCGGAACCCGAACCCAAACTCAAACCCTAACCCCAACCCCAACCACAACACGACACCAACCACAACCCCAACCGTAACCCTCACCCTAACCTCAACCCCAACCCCAGCCCTAACCCTAACCCTAACCCTAAACCTAACCCTAGCCCTAACCCTAACTCTAACCCAAATCCTAAACCTAACCCAAACCCTAACCCTAGCCATAACCCTAACCCTAACCTTAGCCCAAACCCTAACCCTAGACCTAACCCTAACCCAAAGCCTACCACAAACCCTAACCCAAACCCTAACCATAACCATAGCCCTAACCCTGACCCTAACCGTAGCCCTAACCCTAATGCTAACCCTAGCCCTAACACTAACCCTAACCCTCACCCTAACCCTAGCCCTCACCCTAACCCTGACCCTAACCCTAACCCTAACCATAACCCTAACCATAGCCCTTGCCGTAACCCTTGCCGTAGCCCTAACCCTAGCCCTAACCCTAGTCGTAACCATAGCCCTAGCCCTAACCCTAGCCCTAGCCCGAACCCTAACCCTAACCCTAACACTAACCCTAACCCTAACCCTAACCCTAACCCTAACCATAACCCTAACCCTAACCCTAGACCTAACCCTAACCCTAACCCTAACCCTAACCCTAGCCCTAACCCTAAGCCTAACCCAAACCATATCCCTAAACCTAAGCCTAACCCTAACACTAGCCTTAGCCCTAACCCTCTCACTAACTGTAACCTAACCCTAATCATAGCCTAAACTCTATCCCTATCCCTAACCCTAACCCAACACCTACCACTAACCGTAACGCTAACCCAAACCCTAACCAGAACCAGAACCGTAACCCAAAACCTAACCCGAGCCCTAAACCTAACCCTAGCCCTAACCCTAACCCTAAGCCTAACCCTAGCGCTAACCCTAACCCTAACCCTAAACCTAACTATAGCCTTAACCCTAACCCTAGGCCTAGACCTAACCCTACCCCTATGCCTACCCCTAAACCAAACTGTAACCCTAAACTGAAACTGAACCCTAACCCTAACCCTAGCCCTAGCTCTAGTTCTAAACCTAGCCCTAACCCTTACCCTAGCCCTAGCCCTAACCCTAGACCTTACCCTAACCCAAAGCCTACCACTAACCCTAATACCAACCCTAACCATAACCGTAGCCCTAACCCTAATGCTTACCCTAGCCCTAACACTAACCAGAACCCTCACCCTAACCCTAGCCCTCACCCTATACCTAACCCTAACCCTAACCTTAACCCTTGCCCTAGCCATAGCCCTAACCCTAACACTAGCCCTAGCCTTAGCCCTAACCCTTGTCCGAGCCCTAACCCTAACCATAGCCGTAACCCTAACCCTACCCTAATCCTACCCCTACCCCTACCCCTAACCCTAACCGTAGCCCTGACCCTAATGCTAACCCTGGCCCTAACACTAACCCTAACCCTCACGCTAACCCTAGTCCTGACCCTCACCCTAACCCCAACCATAACCCTAACCCGAACTCTAACCCTAATCATAGTCCTTGCCCTAACCCTTGCCCTAGCCCTAGCCCTAGCCCTAGCCCTAACCCTCACCCTAACCCTAACCCTAACCCTAACCCTAAACCTAAACATAGCCCTTGCCCTAACCCTTGCCCTAGCCCTCGCCCTAGCCCTAACCCTAACCCCAACCCAAGCCCTAACCCTAGCCCTAACCCTAGCCCTAACCGTAGCCCTAGCATTAACCCTAGCCCTAGCCCGAACACTAACCCTAACCCTAACCCAAACCCTAACCCTAACCCTAACCCTAACCTTAACCCTAACCCTAACCCTAACCCTAACCCTAACCCTCGACCTAACCCTAGCCCTAACCCTAATCCTAACGCTAACCATAACCCTAACCCTAACAAAAAACCATAATCCTAAACCTAAATCTCACCCTAACACTAGCCTTAGCCCTAACCCTCTCACTAACTGTAACCCTAACCCTAATCCTAGCCCTAGCTCTAGTTCTAACCCTAGCCCTAACCCTTTCCCTAGCCCTAGCCCTAACCCTAGACGTTACCCTAGCCCTATCCGTAGCCCTAGCCCTAGCCCTAACCCTAGCCCTAGCCCGAACCCTAACCCTAACCCTAAACCTAAACCTAACCCTAGCCCAAAGCGTCACCCTAACGATAACCCTAACCCTAGACCTAACCCTAACCCTAACCCTAACCCTAAACCTCACCCTAGCCCTAACCCTAACCCAAACCCTTACCCTAACCCTAACCCTAACCCAAACAGTATCCCTAACCCTAAGCATAACCCTAGGCTTAGCCCTAACCCTCTCACTTACAATAACCCTAACCCTAACCCTAGCCCCAACCCTGACCCTAGCCCTAACCCTAACCCAACCCCTACCACTAACCCTAACCCTAACCCTAACCATAACCGTAACCCTAACCCTAACCCGAGCCCTAAACTTAACCCTATCCCTAACCCTAAACGTAACCCTAGTGCTAACCCTAACGCTAAGCCTAAGCCTAAACCTAACCTTAGCCCTAATTCTAACCCTAGGCCTAGCCCTAACCCTAGCCCTAGCCCTACCCTACCCCTACCCCTAACTCAAACTGTAACCCTAAACTGAACCTGAACCCTAACGCTAGCCCTAAATCTAGCTCTAACGCATGTCCTAACCATTAACCTAGCCCTAGCCCTAGCCCTAACACTAGCCCTAGCCCTAATCCTAACCCTAACCCTAACCCAAACCCTAACCCAAACCCTAGCCCTAACCCTAACCCAAAGCCTACCACTAAACCTAACCAAAACCCTAACCATAATCATAAACCTAACCCTAACCCTAGCCCTAACCCTAATGATAACCCTAGCCCTAACCCAAACCCTAAAACTAACCCTCACCCTAAACCTAGCCCTCACCCTAACCCTAACTCTACTCCTAACCCTAAACCTCACCGAACCCTAACCCTAGCCATAACGCTAGCCCTAACCGTAGCTCTAGCCCTAGCCCTAACCCTAACCCTAACCCTAACCCTAACCATAAACCTAAACCTAACTCTAACGCTAACGCCAGCCCTAACCCTAATGCTAACCCTAGCCGTAACCCTCATCCTCACCCTCACCCTAACCATAGCCCTCACACTGACCCTAACCCTAACTGTAACAATAGCCCTCGACCTAACCCTAGCCCTAACCCTAATCCTAACGCTAACCATAACCCTAACCCTAACAAAAAAACATATCCCTAAACCTAAATCTCACCCTAACACTAGCCTTAGCCCTAACCCTCTCACTAACTGTAACCCTAACCCTAATCCTAGCCTAAACTCTATCCCTAGCCCTAACCCTAACCCAACAACTACCACTAACCCTAACCCTAACGCTAACCCAAACCCTAACCAGAACCAGAACCGTAACCCTAACCCTAACCCAAGCCCTAAACTTAACCCTAGCCCTAACCCTAACCCTAAGCCTAACCCTAGCGCTAACTCTAACCCTAACCCTAAACCTAACTATAGCCTTAACCCAAACCCTAGGCCTAGACCTACCCCTACCCCTACCCCTACCCCTAAACCAAACTGTAACCCTAAACTAAAACTGAACCCTAACCCTAACCCTAGCCCTAGCTCTAGTTCTAAACCTAGCCCTAACCCTGACCCTAGCCCTAGCCCTAACCCTAGACCTTACCCTAACTCAAAGCCTACCACTAACCCTAACACAAACCCTAACCATAACCGTAGCCCTAACCCTAATGCTAACCCTAGCCCTAACACTAACCAGAACCCTCACCCTAACCCTAGCCCTCACCCTATACCTAACCCGAACCATAAACCTAACCCTAACCCTAACCCTAACCTAAGACCTAACCCTAGCCCTAACCCTAGCCCTATCCGTAGCCCTAGCCCTAGCCCTAACCCTAGCCCTAGCCCGAACCCGAACCCGAACCCTAACCCTAACCCTAACCCTAACCCTAACCCTAACCCTAGCCCAAAGCGTCACCCTAACGATAACCCTAACCCTAGACCTAACCCTAAACCTAACCCTAACCCTAAACCTCACCCTAGCCCTAACCCTAACCCTAACCCTAACCCTAACCCTAACCCTTACCCTAACCCTAACCCTAACCCTAATCCTAACCGAAACAGTATCCCTAACCCTAACCATAACCCTAGGCTTAGCCCTAAGCCTCTCACTTACAATAACCCTAACCCTAACCCTAGCCCCAACCCTGACCCTAGCCCTAACCCTAACCCAACCCCTACCACTAACCCTAACCCTAACCCAAACCCTAACCATAACCGTAACCCTAACCCTAACCCGAGCCCTAAACCTAACGCTATCCCTAACCCTAAACGTAACCCTAGCGCTAACCCTAACGCTAACCCTAACCCTAAACCTAACCTTAGCCCTAATTCTAACCCTAGGCCTAGCCCTAACCCTAGCCCTACCCTACCCCTACCCCTAACTCAAACTGTAACCCTAAACTGAACCTGAACCCTAACGCTAGCCCTAAATCTAGCTCTAACGCATGTCCTAACAGTTACCCAGCCCTAGCCCTAGCCCTAAGACTAGCCCTAGCCCTAATCCTAACCCTAACCCTAACCCTAACCCTAACCCAAGCCCTAACCCTAGCCGTAGCCCTAACCCCACCCTAACCCTAACCCGAACCCTAGCCCTAACCCGAACCCTAGCCCTAACCGTAACGCTAACCCTAGCCCTAGACCTAGCCCTATCCCTATCCCTAGCCCGAGCCGTAACCCTAAACCTAACCCTAGCCCAGACCCTATCCCTAAACCTATCCCTACCCCTAAACCTAACCCTAGCCCTAACCCTAACCCTAACCCTAACCCTACCCCTACCCCTAACCCTAGCCCTAGCACTAACCCTAACCCTAACCCTACCCCTAACCCTAACCCTAACCCTAGCCCTAGCGCTAACCCTAACGCTAACCCTAACCCTAGCCCTAGCCCTAGCTTTAACCCTAGCCCTAGCCCTAGCCCTAGCCCTAAACCTAACCCCAACCCCAACCCTAACCCTAACCCTAACCCTAACCCGAACCGAACCCGAACTCAAACCCTAACCCCAACCCCAACCACAACACCAACCGCAACCACAACCGTAACCCTAAGCCTAACCCTAACCCTAACCCTAACCTCAACCACAACCCTAGCCCTAACTCTAACCCTAACCCTAACCCTAACCCTAACCGTAACCCCAAACCTAACCCTAGCCCTAGCCCTAACATTAACCCTAACCCTAGCCATAGCCTTAATCCTCACCCTAACCCTAACCCAAACCCTAACCCAAACCCTAGCCCTAACCCTAACCCAAAGCCTACCACTAAACCTAACCAAAACCCTAACCATAATCATAAACCTAACCCTAACCCTAGCCCTAATCCTAATGATAACCCTAGCCCCAACCCTAACCCTAAAACTAACCCTCACCCTAAACCTAGGCCTCACCCTAACCCCAACCCTAACCCTAACCCTCACCAAGCCCTAACCCTAGCCCTAAGCCTAGCCCTAACCGTAGCCCTAGCCCCAGCCCTAACCCTAACCCTAACCCTTGCCCTAGCCCTAGCCCTAGCCCTAGCCCTAACCCTAACCCTAACCCAAGCCCTAACCCTAGCCCTAACCCTAGGCCTAACCGTAGCCCTAGCAGTAGCCCTAGCCCTAGCCCGAACACTAACCCTAACCCTAACCCAAACCCTAACCCTAACTCTAACCTTAACCCCAACCCTAACCCTAACCCTAACCCTAACCCTAACCCTAACCCTCGACCTAACCCTAGCCCTAACCCTAATCCTAACGCTTACCATAACCCTAACCCTAACAAAAAACCATATCCCTAAACCTAAATCTCACCCTAACCCTAGCCTTAGCCCTAACCCTCTCACTAACTGTAACCCTAACCCTAATCCTAGCCCAAACCCTAACCCTAGCCCTAACCCAACCCCTACCACTAACCCTAACCCTAACCCAAACCCTAACCAGAACCGTAACCCTAAACCTAACACTAACCCGAGCCCTAAACCTGAACCTAACCCTAACCCTAACCATAACCCTAACCCTAGCGCTAATCCTAACTCTAACGCTAACCCTAAACCTAACCCTAGCCCTAGCCCTAACCCTAGGCCTAGCCGTAACCATACCCCTACCCCTACCCCTGCCCCTAACCCAAATTGTAACCCTAAACTGAACCTGAACCTGAACCCTAACCCTAGCCCTAGCTCTAGCTCTAACCCTAGCCCTAACCGTTACCCTAGCCCTAGCCCTAACCCTAGCCCTAATCCTAGCCCGAACCCTAACCCTAACCCTAGCCCTAACCCTAACCCTAACCCTAGCCCTAACCCTAACCCTAACCCTAACCCTAACCCTAACCCTAACCCTAGCCCTAGCCCTAACACTAACACTAACCCTATCCCTATCCCTATCCCTATCCCTATCCCTATTCCTATCCCTATCCCAAGCCCTAGCCCTAGCTCTAACACTACAACTAACCCTAGCCCTACCCCTAAACCTGCCCCTAAGCCTAACCCTAACCCTACACCTAAACCTAACCCTAACCCTAACCCAAACCCTAACCCTAACACTAACCCTAGCCCTAGCCCTAGCCCTAGCCCTAGCCCTAACCCTAACACAAACCCTAGCCCTAGCCCTAGCCCTCGCCCTAAACCTAACCCTAACCCTAACCCTAACCCTAGCCCTAGCCCTAACCCTACCCTAAACCTAACCTGAACTCTAGCCCTAACCCTTGCCCTAACTCTAACCCTAACCCTAACCCTAACCCTAACCCTAACCATAGCCGTAACCCTAACACTACCCTAATCCTACCCCTACCCCTACCCCTACCCCTAACCCTAACCGTAGCCCTGACCCTAATGCTAACCCTGGCCCTAACACTAACCCTAACCCTCACCCTAACCCTAGCCCTGACCCTCACCCTAACCCCAACCCTAACCCTAACCCTAACTCTAACTCTAAGCATAGCCCTTGCCCTAACCCTTGCCCTAGCCCTAGCCCTAGCCCTAACCCTCACCCTAACCCTAACCCTAACCCTAACCCTAACCCTAACCCTAACCATAGCCCTTGCCTAACCCTTGCCCTAGCCCTAGCCCTAACCCTCACCCTAACCCTCACCCTAACCCTAACCCTAACCCTAACCCTAACCCTAACCCTAACCATAGCCCTTGCCTAACCCTTGCCCTAGCCCTAGCCCTAGCCCTAACCCTAACCCAAGCCCTAACCCTAGCCCTAACCCTAGCCCTAACCTTAGCCCTAACTGTAGCCCTAGCAGTAACCCTAGCCCTAGCCCGAACACTAACCCTAACCCTAACACAAACCCTAACCCTAACCCTAACTCTAACCTTAACCCTAACCCTAACCTTAACCCTAACCCTAACCCTCGACCTAACCCTAGCCCTAACCCTAATCCTAACGCTAACCATAACCCTAACCCTAACAAAAAACCGTATCCCTAAACCTAAATCTCACCCTAACACTAGCCTTAGCCCTAACCCTCTCACTAACTGTAACCCTAACCCTAATCCTAGCCTAAACTCTATCCCTAGCCCTAACCCTAACCCAACACCTACCACTAACCGTAACGCTAACCCAAACCCTAACCAGAACCAGAACCGTAACCCTAGACCTAACCCGAGCCCTAAACCTAACCCTAGCCCTAACCCTAAACCTAAGCCTAACCCTAGCGCTAACCCTAACCCTAACCCTAAACCTAACTATAGCCTTAACCCTAAGCCTAGGCCTAGACCTAACCCTACCCCTACCCCTACCCCTAAACCAAACTGTAACCCTAAACTGAAACTGAACCCTAACCCTAACCCTAGCCCTAGCTCTAGTTCTAAACCTAGCCCTAACCCTTACCCTAGCCCTAGCCCTAACCCTAGACCTTTCCCTAACCCAAAGCCTACCACTAACCCTAATACAAACCCTAACCATAACCGTAGCCCTAACCCTAATGCTTACCCTAGCCCTAACACTAACCAGAACCCTCACCCTAACCCTAGCCCTCACCCTATACCTAACCCTAACCCTAACCCTAACCCTTGCCCTAGCCCAAGCCCTAGCCATAGCCCTAACCCTAACACTAGCCCTAGCCTTAGCCCTAACCCTTGTCCGAGCCCTAACCCTAACCATAGCCGTAACCCTAACCCTACCCTAATCCTACCCCTACCCCTTCCCATAACCCTAACCGTAGCCCTGACCCTAATGCTAACGCTGGCCCTAACACTAACCCTAACCCTCACCCTAACCCTAGTCCTGACCCTCACCCTAACCCCAACCGTAACCCTAACCCGATCTCTAACCCTAACCATAGCCCTTGCCCTAACCCTTGCCCTAGCCCTAGCCCGAGCCCTAACCCTAACCCTAACCCAAGCCCTACCCCTAGCCCTAACCCTAGCCCTTACCGTAGCCCTAGCAGTAACCCTAGCCCTAGCCTGAACACTAACCCTAACCCAAACCCTAACCCTAACCCTAAACCTAACTCTAACCTTAACCCTAACCCTAACCCTAACCCTAACCCTAACCCTAACCCTAACCCTCGACCTAACCCTAGCCCTAATCCTAATCCTAACGCTAACCATAACCCTAACCCTAACAAAAAACCATATCCCTAAACCTAACTCTCACCCTAACACTAGCCTTAGCCCTAACCCTCTCACTAACTGTAACCCTAACCCTAATCCTAGCCTAAACTCTATCCCTAGCCCTAACCCTAACCCAACACCTACCACTAACCCTAACGCTAACCCAAACCCTAACCAGAACCAGAACCGTAACCCTAACCCTAACCCGAGCCCTAAACCTAACCCTAGCCCTAACCCTAACCCTAAGCCTAACCCTAGCGCTAACCCTAACCCTAACCCTAAACCTAACTATAGCCTTAACCCAAACCCTAGGCCTAGACCTAACCCTACCCCTACCCCTACCCCTAAACCAAACTGTAACCCTAAACTAAAACTGAACCCTAACCCTAACCCTAGCCCTAGCTCTAGTTCTAAACCTAGCCCTAACCCTGACCCTAGCCCTAGCCCTAACCCTAGACCTTACCCTAACTCAAAGCCTACCACTAACCCTAACACAAACCCTAACCATAACCGTAGACCTAACCCTAATGCTAACCCTAACCCTAGCCCTAACACTAACCAGAACCCTCACCCTAACCCTAGCCCTCACCCTATACCTAACCCGAACCCTAAACCTTAACCCTAACCCTAACCCTAACCTAAGCCCTAACCCTAGCCCTAACGCTAGCCCTATACGTAGCCCTAGCCCTAGCCCTAGCCCTAACCCTAGCCCTAGCCCGAACCTGAACCCGAACCCTAACCCTAACCCTAACCCTAACCCTAACCCTAGCCCAAAGCGTCACCCTAACGATAACCCTAACCCTAGACCTAACCCTAACCCTAACCCTAAACCTCACCCTAGCCCTAACCCTAACCCTAACCCTAACCCTAACTCTAACCCTAAGCATAGCCCTTGCCCTAACCCTTGCCCTAGCCCTAGCCCTAACCCTCACCCTAACCCTAACCCTAACCCTAACCCTAACCCTAACCCTAACCCTAACCATAGCCCTTGCCTAACCCTTGCCCTAGCCCTAGCCCTAGCCCTAGCCCTAACCCTAACCCAAGCCCTAACCCTAGCCCTAACCCTAGCCCTAACCTTAGCCCTAACTGTAGCCCTAGCAGTAACCCTAGCCCTAGCCCGAACACTAACCCTAACCCTAACACAAACCCTAACCCTAACCCTAACTCTAACCTTAACCCTAACCCTAACCTTAACCCTAACCCTAACCCTCGACCTAACCATAGCCCTAACCCTAATCCTAACGCTAACCATAACCCTAACCCTAACAAAAAACCGTATCCCTAAACCTAAATCTCACCCTAACACTAGCCTTAGCCCTAACCCTCTCACTAACTGTAACCTAACCCTAATCCTAGCCTAAACTCTATCCCTAGCCCTAACCCTAACCCAACACCTACCACTAACCGTAACGCTAACCCAAACCCTAACCAGAACCAGAACCGTAACCCTAAACCTAACCCGAGCCCTAAACCTAACCCTAGCCCTAACCCTAACCCTAAGCCTAACCCTAGCGCTAACCCTAACCCTAACCCTAAACCTAACTATAGCCTTAACCCTAACCCTAGGCCTAGACCTAACCCTACCCCTACCCCTAAACCAAACTGTAACCCTAAACTGAAACTGAACCCTAACCCTAACCCTAGCCCTAGCTCTAGTTCTAAACCTAGCCCTAAACCTTACCCTAGCCCTAGCCCTAACCCTAGACCTTACCCTAACCCAAAGCCTACCACTAACCCTAATACAAACCCTCGCCCTAACCGGAGCCCTCACCCTATACCTAACCCTAACCCTAACCCTAACCCTTGCCCTAGCCCAAGCCCTAGCCATAGCCCTAACCCTAACACTAGCCCTAGCCTTAGCCCTAACCCTTGTCCGAGCCCTAACCCTAACCATAGCCGTAACCCTAACCCTACCTTAATCCTACCCCTACCCCTTCCCATAACCCTAACCGTAGCCCTGACCCTAATGCTAACCCTGGCCCTAACACTAACCCTAACCCTCACCCTAACCCTAGTCCTGACCCTCACCCTAACCCCAACCGTAACCCTAACCCGATCTCTAACCCTAACCATAGCCCTTGCCCTAACCCTTGCCCTAGCCCTAGCCCTAGCCCGAGCCCTAACCCTCACCCTCACCCTAACCCTAACCCTAACCCTAACCATAGCCATTGCCCTAACCCTTGCCCTAGCCCTAGCCCTAGCCCTAACCCTAACCCTAACCCAAGCCCTACCCCTAGCCCTAACCCTAGCCCTTACCATAGCCCTAGCAGTAACCCTAGCCCTAGCCTGAACACTAACCCTAACCCAAACCCTAACCCTAACCCTAACCCTAACCCTAACTCTAACCTTAACCCTAACCCTAACCCTAACCCTAACCCTAACCCGAACCCTAACCCTAACCCTAACCCTAAACTAAGCCCTAACCCTAGCCCTAACCCTAGCCCTATCCGTAGCCCTAGCCCTAGCCCTAACCCGAACTCTAGCCCTAACCCGAACCATAGCCCTAACCCTAACCCTAACCCTAGCCCTAGCCCTAGCCCTAGCCCTAGCCCTATACCTAGCCCTAGCCCGAGCCTTAACCCTAAACCTAACCCTAGCCCAGACCCTATCCCTAAACCTATCCCTACCCCTACACCTAACCCTATCCCTAACCCTAAACGTAACCCGAGCGCTAACCCTAGCGCTAACCCTAACCCTAAACCTAACCTTAGCCCTAATTCTAACCCTAGGCCTAGCCCTAACCCTAGCCCTAGCCCTACCCTACCCCTACCCCTAACTCAAACTGTAACCCTAAACTGAACCTAAACCCTAACGCTAGCCCTATACGTAGCCCTAGCCCTAGCCCTAGCCCTAACCCTAGCCCTAGCCCGAACCCGAACCCGAACCCTAACCCTAACCCTAACCCTAACCCTAACCTAAGCCCTAACCCTAGCCCTAACCCTAGCCCTATCCGTAGCCCTAGCCCTAGCCCTAACCCTAACCCTAGCCCTAGCCCTAACCCTAACCCTAACACTAATTCTAACCCTATCCGGAACCCGAACCCAAACTCAAACCCTAACCCCAACCCCAACCACAACACGACACCAACCACAACCCCAACCGTAACCCTCACCCTAACCTCAACCCCAACCCCAGCCCTAACCCTAACCCTAACCCTAAACCTAACCCTAGCCCTAACCCTAACTCTAACCCAAATCCTAAACCTAACCCAAACCCTAACCCTAGCCATAACCCTAACCCTAACCTTAGCCCAAACCCTAACCCTAGACCTAACCCTAACCCAAAGCCTACCACAAACCCTAACCCAAACCCTAACCATAACCATAGCCCTAACCCTGACCCTAACCGTAGCCCTAACCCTAATGCTAACCCTAGCCCTAACACTAACCCTAACCCTCACCCTAACCCTAGCCCTCACCCTAACCCTGACCCTAACCCTAACCCTAACCATAACCCTAACCATAGCCCTTGCCGTAACCCTTGCCGTAGCCCTAACCCTAGCCCTAACCCTAGTCGTAACCATAGCCCTAGCCCTAACCCTAGCCCTAGCCCGAACCCTAACCCTAACCCTAACACTAACCCTAACCCTAACCCTAACCCTAACCCTAACCATAACCCTAACCCTAACCCTAGACCTAACCCTAACCCTAACCCTAACCCTAACCCTAGCCCTAACCCTAAGCCTAACCCAAACCATATCCCTAAACCTAAGCCTAACCCTAACACTAGCCTTAGCCCTAACCCTCTCACTAACTGTAACCTAACCCTAATCATAGCCTAAACTCTATCCCTATCCCTAACCCTAACCCAACACCTACCACTAACCGTAACGCTAACCCAAACCCTAACCAGAACCAGAACCGTAACCCAAAACCTAACCCGAGCCCTAAACCTAACCCTAGCCCTAACCCTAACCCTAAGCCTAACCCTAGCGCTAACCCTAACCCTAACCCTAAACCTAACTATAGCCTTAACCCTAACCCTAGGCCTAGACCTAACCCTACCCCTATGCCTACCCCTAAACCAAACTGTAACCCTAAACTGAAACTGAACCCTAACCCTAACCCTAGCCCTAGCTCTAGTTCTAAACCTAGCCCTAACCCTTACCCTAGCCCTAGCCCTAACCCTAGACCTTACCCTAACCCAAAGCCTACCACTAACCCTAATACCAACCCTAACCATAACCGTAGCCCTAACCCTAATGCTTACCCTAGCCCTAACACTAACCAGAACCCTCACCCTAACCCTAGCCCTCACCCTATACCTAACCCTAACCCTAACCTTAACCCTTGCCCTAGCCATAGCCCTAACCCTAACACTAGCCCTAGCCTTAGCCCTAACCCTTGTCCGAGCCCTAACCCTAACCATAGCCGTAACCCTAACCCTACCCTAATCCTACCCCTACCCCTACCCCTAACCCTAACCGTAGCCCTGACCCTAATGCTAACCCTGGCCCTAACACTAACCCTAACCCTCACGCTAACCCTAGTCCTGACCCTCACCCTAACCCCAACCATAACCCTAACCCGAACTCTAACCCTAATCATAGTCCTTGCCCTAACCCTTGCCCTAGCCCTAGCCCTAGCCCTAGCCCTAACCCTCACCCTAACCCTAACCCTAACCCTAACCCTAACCCTAAACCTAAACATAGCCCTTGCCCTAACCCTTGCCCTAGCCCTCGCCCTAGCCCTAACCCTAACCCCAACCCAAGCCCTAACCCTAGCCCTAACCCTAGCCCTAACCGTAGCCCTAGCATTAACCCTAGCCCTAGCCCGAACACTAACCCTAACCCTAACCCAAACCCTAACCCTAACCCTAACCTTAACCCTAACCCTAACCCTAACCCTAACCCTAACCCTCGACCTAACCCTAGCCCTAACCCTAATCCTAACGCTAACCATAACCCTAACCCTAACAAAAAACCATATTCCTAAACCTAAATCTCACCCTAACACTAGCCTTAGCCCTAACCCTCTCACTAACTGTAACCCTAACCCTAATCCTAGCCCTAGCTCTAGTTCTAACCCTAGCCCTAACCCTTTCCCTAGCCCTAGCCCTAACCCTAGATGTTACCCTAGCCCTATCCGTAGCCCTAGCCCTAGCCCTAACCCTAGCCCTAGCCCGAACCCTAACCCTAACCCTAAACCTAACCCTAACCCTAGCCCAAAGCGTCACCCTAACGATAACCCTAACCCTAGACCTAACCCTAACCCTAACCCTAACCCTAAACCTCACCCTAGCCCTAACCCTAACCCAAACCCTTACCCTAACCCTAACCCTAACCCAAACAGTATCCCTAACCCTAAGCATAACCCTAGGCTTAGCCCTAACCCTCTCACTTACAATAACCCTAACCCTAACCCTAGCCCCAACCCTGACCCTAGCCCTAACCCTAACCCAACCCCTACCACTAACCCTAACCCTAACCCTAACCATAACCGTAACCCTAACCCTAACCCGAGCCCTAAACTTAACCCTATCCCTAACCCTAAACGTAACCCTAGCGCTAACCCTAACGCTAAGCCTAAGCCTAAACCTAACCTTAGCCCTAATTCTAACCCTAGGCCTAGCCCTAACCCTAGCCCTAGCCCTACCCTACCCCTACCCCTAACTCAAACTGTAACCCTAAACTGAACCTGAACCCTAACGCTAGCCCTAAATCTAGCTCTAACGCATGTCCTAACCATTAACCTAGCCCTAGCCCTAGCCCTAAGACTAGCCCTAGCCCTAATCCTAACCCTAACCCTAACCCAAACCCTAACCCAAACCCTAGCCCTAACCCTAACCCAAAGCCTACCACTAAACCTAACCAAAACCCTAACCATAATCATAAACCTAACACTAACCCTAGCCCTAACCCTAATGATAACCCTAGCCCTAACCCAAACCCTAAAACTAACCCTCACCCTAAACCTAGCCCTCACCCTCACCCTAACTCTACTCCTAACCCTAAACCTCACCGAACCCTAACCCTAGCCATAACGCTAGCCCTAACCGTAGCTCTAGCCCTAGCCCTAACCCTAACCCTAACCCTAACCCTAACCATAAACCTAAACCTAACTCTAACGCTAACGCCAGCCCTAACCCTAATGCTAACCCTAGCCGTAACCCTCATCCTCACCCTCACCCTAACCATAGCCCTCACACTGACCCTAACCCTAACTGTAACAATAGCCCTCGACCTAACCCTAGCCCTAACCCTAATCCTAACGCTAACCATAACCCTAACCCTAACAAAAAAACATATCCCTAAACCTAAATCTCACCCTAACACTAGCCTTAGCCCTAACCCTCTCACTAACTGTAACCCTAACCCTAATCCTAGCCTAAACTCTATCCCTAGCCCTAACCCTAACCCAACAACTACCACTAACCCTAACCCTAACGCTAACCCAAACCCTAACCAGAACCAGAACCGTAACCCTAACCCTAACCCAAGCCCTAAACTTAACCCTAGCCCTAACCCTAACCCTAAGCCTAACCCTAGCGCTAACCCTAACCCTAACCCTAAACCTAACTATAGCCTTAACCCAAACCCTAGGCCTAGACCTACCCCTACCCCTACCCCTACCCCTAAACCAAACTGTAACCCTAAACTAAAACTGAACCCTAACCCTAACCCTAGCCCTAGCTCTAGTTCTAAACCTAGCCCTAACCCTGACACTAGCCCTAGCCCTAACCCTAGACCTTACCCTAACTCAAAGCCTACCACTAACCCTAACACAAACCCTAACCATAACCGTAGCCCTAACCCTAATGCTAACCCTAGCCCTAACACTAACCAGAACCCTCACCCTAACCCTAGCCCTCACCCTATACCTAACCCTAACCTAAGACCTAACCCTAGCCCTAACCCTAGCCCTATCCGTAGCCCTAGCCCTAGCCCTAACCCTAGCCCTAGCCCGAACCCGAACCCGAACCCTAACCCTA
>NC_139475.1:27520000-27540000 GCF_057233095.1 Heloderma suspectum | reverse complement strand
CTAACCCTAGCGCTAACCCTAACCCTAACCCTAAACCTAACTATAGCCTTAACCCAAACCCTAGGCCTAGACCTAACCCTACCCCTACCCCTACCCCTAAACCAAACTGTAACCCTAAACTAAAACTGAACCCTAACCCTAACCCTAGCCCTAGCTCTAGTTCTAAACCTAGCCCTAACCCTGACCCTAGCCCTAGCCCTAACCCTAGACCTTACCCTAACTCAAAGCCTACCACTAACCCTAACCCTAACCCTAACCATAACCGTAGACCTAACCCTAATGCTAACCCTAACCCTAGCCCTAACACTAACCAGAACCCTCACCCTAACCCTAGCCCTCACCCTATACCTAACCCGAACCCTAAACCTTAACCCTAACCCTAACCCTAACCTAAGCCCTAACCCTAGCCCTAACGCTAGCCCTATACGTAGCCCTAGCCCTAGCCCTAGCCCTAACCCTAGCCCTAGCCCGAACCTGAACCCGAACCCTAACCCTAACCCTAACCCTAGCCCAAAGCGTCACCCTAACGATAACCCTAACCCTAGACCTAACCCTAACCCTAAACCTCACCCTAGCCCTAACCCTAACCCTAACCCTAACCCTAACTCTAACCCTAAGCATAGCCCTTGCCCTAACCCTTGCCCTAGCCCTAGCCCTAACCCTCACCCTAACCCTAACCCTAACCCTAACCCTAACCCTAACCATAGCCCTTGCCTAACCCTTGCCCTAGCCCTAGCCCTAGCCCTAGCCCTAACCCTAACCCAAGCCCTAACCCTAGCCCTAACCCTAGCCCTAACCTTAGCCCTAACTGTAGCCCTAGCAGTAACCCTAGCCCTAGCCCTAGCCCGAACACTAACCCTAACCCTAACACAAACCCTAACCCTAACCCTAACTCTAACCTTAACCCTAACCCTAACCTTAACCCTAACCCTAACCCTCGACATAACCCTAGCCCTAACCCTAATCCTAACGCTAACCATAACCCTAACCCTAACAAAAAACCGTATCCCTAAACCTAAATCTCACCCTAACACTAGCCTTAGCCCTAACCCTCTCACTAACTGTAACATAACCCTAATCCTAGCCTAAACTCTATCCCTAGCCCTAACCCTAACCCAACACCTACCACTAACCGTAACGCTAACCCAAACCCTAACCAGAACCAGAACCGTAACCCTAAACCTAACCCGAGCCCTAAACCTAACCCTAGCCCTAACCCTAACCTTAAGCCTAACCCTAGCGCTAACCCTAACCCTAACCCTAAACCTAACTATAGCCTTAACCCTAACCCTAGGCCTAGACCTAACCCTACCCCTACCCCTAAACCAAACTGTAACCCTAAACTGAAACTGAACCCTAACCCTAACCCTAGCCCTAGCTCTAGTTCTAAACCTAGCCCTAAACCTTACCCTAGCCCTAGCCCTAACCCTAGACCTTACCCTAACCCAAAGCCTACCACTAACCCTAATACAAACCCTCACCCTAACCGGAGCCCTCACCCTATACCTAACCCTAACCCTAACCCTAACCCTTGCCCTAGCCCAAGCCCTAGCCATAGCCCTAACCCTAACACTAGCCCTAGCCTTAGCCCTAACCCTTGTCCGAGCCCTAACCCTAACCATAGCCGTAACCCTAACCCTACCCTAATCCTACCCCTACCCCTTCCCATAACCCTAACCGTAGCCCTGACCCTAATGCTAACCCTGGCCCTAACACTAACCCTAACCCTCACCCTAACCCTAGTCCTGACCCTCACCCTAACCCCAAACGTAACCCTAACCCGATCTCTAACCCTAACCATAGCCCTTGCCCTAACCCTTGCCCTAGCCCTAGCCCTAGCCCGAGCCCTAACCCTCACCCTCACCCTAACCCTAACCCTAACCCTAACCCTAACCATAGCCCTTGCCCTAACCCTTGCCCTAGCCCTAGCCCTAGCCCTAACCCTAACCCTAACCCAAGCCCTACCCCTAGCCCTAACCCTAGCCCTTACCATAGCCCTAGCAGTAACCCTAGCCCTAGCCTGAACACTAACCCTAACCCAAACCCTAACCCTAACCCTAACCCTAACCCTAACTCTAACCTTAACCCTAACCCTAACCCTAACCCTAACCCTAACCCTAACCCGAACCCTAACCCTAACCCTAACCCTAAACTAAGCCCTAACCCTAGCCCTAACCCTAGCCCTATCCGTAGCCCTAGCCCTAGCCCTAACCCTAGCCCTAGCCCTAACCCTAGACCTTACCCTAACTCAAAGCCTACCACTAACCCTAACACAAACCCTAACCATAACCGTAGCCCTAACCCTAATGCTAACCCTAGCCCTAACACTAACCAGAACCCTCACCCTAGCCCTAGCCCTAGCCCTAACCCTAGCCCTAGCCCGAACCCTAAGCCTAAGCCTAAGCCTAACCCTAACCCTAGCCCAAAGCGTCACCCTAACGATAACCCTAACCCTAGAGCTAACCCTAACCCTAACCCAAACCCTAACCCAAACCCTAGCCCAAACCCTAACCCAAAGCCTACCACTAAACCTAACCAAAACCCTAACCATAATCATAAACCTAACCCTAACCCTAGCCCTCACCCTAATGATAACCCTAGCCCTAACCCTAACCCTAAAACTAACCCTCACCCCTAACCTAGCCCTCACCCTCACCCTAACTCTACTCCTAACCCTAAACCTCACCGAACCCTAACCCTAGCCATAACGCTAGCCCTAACCGTAGCCCTAGCCCTAGCCCTAACCCTAACCCTAACCCTAAACCTAAACCTAACTCTAACGCTAACGCTAACGCCAGCCCTAACCCTAATGCTAACCCTAGCCGTAACCCTCACCCTCACCCACACCCTAACCATAGCCCTCACACTGACCCTAACGCTAACCGTAACAATAGCCCTTGACCTAACCCTTGCCCTAGCCCTATCCCTATCCCTAGTCCTAGCCCTAGCCCTATCCCTATCCCTGTCCCTATCCCTAGTCCTAGCCCTAGCCCTAACCCTAGCCCTAGCCCTAACCCTAACCCTAACCCTAACCCTAAACATAATCCAAGCCCTAACCCTAACCCTAACCCTAACCTTAGCCTAACTGTAGCCCTAGCAGTAACCCTAGCCCTAGCCCGAACACTAACCCTAACCCTAACACAAACCCTAACCCTAACCCTAACTCTAACCTTAACCCTAACCCTAACCTTAACCGTAACCCTAACCCTCGACCTAACCCTAGCCCTAACCCTAATCCTAACGCTAACCATAACCCTAACCCTAACCCAAACCATATCCCTGAACCTAAGCCTTACCCTAACACTAGCCTTAGCCCTAACCCTCTCACTAACTGTAACCTAAACCTAATCATAGCCTAAACTCTATCCCTAGCCCTAACCCTAACCCAACACCTACCACTAACCCTAACGCTAACCCAAACCCTTACCAGAACCAGAACCGTAACCCTAAACCTAACCCGAGCCCTAAACCTAACTCTAGCCCTAACCCTAACCCTAAGCCTAACCCTAGCGCTAACCCTAACCCTAAACCTAACTATAGCCTTAACCCTAACCCTAGGCCTAGACCTAACCCTACCCCTATGCCTACTCCTAAACCAAACTGTAACCCTAAACTGAAACTGAACCCTAACCCTAACCCTAGCCCTAGCTCTAGTTCTAAACCTAGCCCTAACCCTTACCCTAGCCCTAGCCCTAACCCTAGACCTTACCCTAACCCAAAGCCTACCACTAACCCTAATACAAACCCTAACCATAACCGTAGCCCTAACCCTAATGCTTACCCTAGCCCTAACACTAACCAGAACCCTCACCCTAACCCTAGCCCTCACCCTATACCTAACCCTAACCCTAACCTTAACCCTTGCCCTAGCCATAGCCCTAACCCTAACCCTAACCCTAACCATAGCCGTAACCCTAACCCTGCCCTAATCCTACCCCTACCCCTACCCCTAACCCTAACCGTAGCCCTGACCCTAATGCTAACCCTGGGCCTAACACTAACCCTAACCCTAACAAAAAACCATATCCCTAAACCTAACTCTCACCCTAACACTAGCCTTAGCCCTAACCCTCTCACTAACTGTAACCCTAACCCTAATCCTAGCCTAAACTCTATCCCTAGCCCTAACCCTAACCCAACACCTACCACTAACCCTAACGCTAACCCAAACCCTAACCAGAACCAGAACCGTAACCCTAACCCTAACCCGCGCCCTAAACCTAACCCTAGCCCTAACCCTAACGCTAAGCCTAACCCTAGCGCTAACCCTAACCCTAACCCGAAACCTAACTATAGCCTTAACCCAAACCCTAGGCCTAGACCTAACCCTACCCCTACCCCTACCCCTAAACCAAACTGTAACCCTAAACTAAAACTGAACCCTAACCCTAACCCTAGCCCTAGCTCTAGTTCTAAACCTAGCCCTAACCCTGACCCTAGCCCTAGCCCTAACCCTAGACCTTACCCTAACTCAAAGCCTACCACTAACCCTAACACAAACCCTAACGATAACCGTAGACCTAACCCTAATGCTAACCCTAGCCCTAACACTAACCAGAACCCTCACCCTAACCCTAGCCCTCACCCTATACCTAACCCGAACCCTAAACCTTAACCCTAACCCTAACCCTAGCCCAAAGCGTCACCCTAACGATAACCCTAACCCTAGACATAAGCCTAACCCTAACCCTAACCCTAAACCTCACCCTAGCCCTAACCCTAACCCTAACCCTAACCCTTACCCTAACCCTAACCCTAACCCTAACCCTAACCCAAACAGTATCCCTAACCCTAACCATAACCCTAGGCTTAGCCCTAACCCTCTCACTTACAATAACCCTAACCCTAACCCTAGCCCCAACCCTGACCCTAGCCCTAACCCTAACCCAACCCCTACCACTAACCCTAACCCTAACCCAAACCCTAACCATAACCGTAACCCTAACCCTAACCCGAGCCCTAAACCTAACCCTATCCCTAACCCTAAACGTAACCCTAGCGCTAACCCTAACGCTAACCCCAACCCTAAACCTAACCGTAGCCCTAATTCTAACCCTAGGCCTAGCCCTAACCTTAGCCCTAGCCCTACCCTACCCCTACCCCTAACTCAAACTGTAACCCTAAACTGAACCTGAACCCTAACGCTAGCCCTAACTCTAGCTCTAACGCATGTCCTAACAGTTACCCAGCCCTAGCCCTAGCCCTAAGACTAGCCCTAGCCCTAATCCTAACCTTAACCCTAACCCTAACCCGAACCCTAGCCCTAACCCGAACCCTAGCCCTAACCGTAACCCTAACCCTAGCCCTAGCCCTAGCCCTAGCCCTATCCCTAGCCCTAGCCCGAGCCTTAACCCTAAACCTAACCCTAGCCCAGACCCTATCCCTAAACCTATCCCTACCCCTAAACCTAACCCTAGCCCTAACCCTAACCCTAACCCTACCCCTAACCCTAACCCTAGCCCTAGCGCTAACCCTAACCCTAACCCTACCCCTAACCCTAACACTAGCCCTAGCGCTAACCCTAACGCTAACCCTAACCCTAGCGCTAGCCCTAGCTTTAACCCTAGCCCTAGCCCTAGCCCTCGCCCTAAACCTAACCCCAACCCCAACCCTAACCCTAACCCTAACCCGAACCGAACCCGAACTCAAACCCTAACCCCAACCCCAACCACAACACAACACCAACCGCAACCACAACCGTAACCCTAACCCTAACCCTAACCCTAACCTCAACCACAACCCTAGCCCTAACTCTAACCCTAACCCTAACCCTAACCGTAACCCTAACCGTAACCCCAAACCTAACCCTAACCCTAACCCAAACCCTAACCCAAACCCTAGCCCTAACCCTAACCCAAAGCCTACCACTAACCCTAACACAAATCCTAACCATAACCGTAGCCCTAACCTTAATGCTAACCCTAGCCCTAACACTAACCAGAACCCTCAACCTAACCCTAGCCCTCACCCTATACCTAACCCGAACCCTAACCCTAACCCTAACCCGAAACTAAGCCCTAACCCTAGCCCTAACCCTAGCCCTATCCGTAGCCCTAGCCCTAGCCCTAACCCTAGCCCTAGCCCTAACCCTAGACCTTACCCTAACTCAAAGCCTACCACTAACCCTAACACAAACCCTAACCATAACCGTAGCCCTAACCCTAATGCTAACCCTAGCCCTAACACTAACCAGAACCCTCACCCTAGCCCTAGCCCTAGCCCTAACCCTAGCCCTAGCCCGAACCCTAAGCCTAAGCCTAAGCCTAACCCTAACCCTAGCCCAAAGCGTCACCCTAACGATAACCCTAACCCTAGAGCTAACCCTAACCCTAACCCAAACCCTAACCCAAACCCTAGCCCTAACCCTAACCCAAAGCCTACCACTAAACCTAACCAAAACCCTAACCATAATCATAAACCTAACCCTAACCCTAGCCCTCACCCTAATGATAACCCTAGCCCTAACCCTAACCCTAAAACTAACCCTCACCCCTAACCTAGCCCTCACCCTCACCCTAACTCTACTCCTAACCCTAAACCTCACCGAACCCTAACCCTAGCCATAACGCTAGCCCTAACCGTAGCCCTAGCCCTAGCCCTAACCCTAACCCTAACCCTAAACCTAAACCTAACTCTAACCTTAACCCCAACCCTAACCCTAACCCTAACCCTAACCCTAACCCTAACCCTCGACCTAACCCTAGCCCTAACCCTAATCCTAACGCTTACCATAACCCTAACCCTAACAAAAAACCATATCCCTAAACCTAAATCTCACCCTAACCCTAGCCTTAGCCCTAACCCTCTCACTAACTGTAACCCTAACCCTAATCCTAGCCCAAACCCTAACCCTAGCCCTAACCCAACCCCTACCACTAACCCTAACCCTAACCCAAACCCTAACCAGAACCGTAACCCTAAACCTAACACTAACCCGAGCCCTAAACCTGAACCTAACCCTAACCCTAACCATAACCCTAACCCTAGCGCTAATCCTAACTCTAACGCTAACCCTAAACCTAACCCTAGCCCTAGCCCTAACCCTAGGCCTAGCCGTAACCATACCCCTACCCCTACCCCTGCCCCTAACCCAAATTGTAACCCTAAACTGAACCTGAACCTGAACCCTAACCCTAGCCCTAGCTCTAGCTCTAACCCTAGCCCTAACCGTTACCCTAGCCCTAGCCCTAGCCCTAACCCTAGCCCTAATCCTAGCCCGAACCCTAACCCTAACCCTAGCCCTAACCCTAACCCTAACCCTAGCCCTAACCCTAACCCTAACCCTAACCCTAACCCTAACCCTAGCCCTAGCCCTAACACTAACACTAACCCTATCCCTATCCCTATCCCTATCCCTATCCCTATCCCTATTCCTATCCCTATCCCTATCCCAAGCCCTAGCCCTAGCTCTAACACTACAACTAACCCTAGCCCTACCCCTAAACCTGCCCCTAAGCCTAACCCTAACCCTACACCTAAACCTAACCCTAACCCTAACCCAAACCCTAACCCTAACCCTAACACTAACCCTAGCCCTAGCCCTAGCCCTAGCCCTAGCCCTAACCCTAACACAAACCCTAGCCCTAGCCCAAGCCCTCGCCCTAAACCTAACCCTAACCCTAACCCTAACCCTAGCCCTAGCCCTAACCCTACCCTAAACCTAACCTGAACTCTAGCCCTAACCCTTGCCCTAACTCTAACCCTAACCCTAACCCTAACCCTAACCCTAACCCTAACCGTAGCCGTAACCCTAACACTACCCTAATCCTACCCCTACCCCTACCCCTACCCCTAACCCTAACCGTAGCCCTGACCCTAATGCTAACCCTGGCCCTAACACTAACCCTAACCCTCACCCTAACCCTAGCCCTGACCCTCACCCTAACCCCAACCCTAACCCTAACCCTAAATCTAACTCTAAGCATAGCCCTTGCCCTAACCCTTGCCCTAGCCCTAGCCCTAGCCCTAACCCTCACCCTAACCCTAACCCTAACCCTAACCCTAACCATAGCCCTTGCCTAACCCTTGCCCTAGCCCTAGCCCTAACCCTCACCCTAACCCTCACCCTAACCCTAACCCTAACCCTAACCCTAACCCTAACCCTAACCATAGCCCTTGCCTAACCCTTGCCCTAGCCCTAGCCCTAGCCCTAACCCTAACCCAAGCCCTAACCCTAGCCCTAACCCTAGCCCTAACCTTAGCCCTAACTGTAGCCCTAGCAGTAACCCTAGCCCTAGCCCGAACACTAACCCTAACCCTAACACAAACCCTAACCCTAACCCTAACTCTAACCTTAACCCTAACCCTAACCTTAACCCTAACCCTAACCCTCGACCTAACCCTAGCCCTAACCCTAATCCTAACGCTAACCATAACCCTAACCCTAACAAAAAACCGTATCCCTAAACCTAAATCTCACCCTAACACTAGCCTTAGCCCTAACCCTCTCACTAACTGTAACCCTAACCCTAATCCTAGCCTAAACTCTATCCCTAGCCCTAACCCTAACCCAACACCTACCACTAACCGTAACGCTAACCCAAACCCTAACCAGAACCAGAACCGTAACCCTAGACCTAACCCGAGCCCTAAACCTAACCCTAGCCCTAACACTAAACCTAAGCCTAACCCTAGCGCTAACCCTAACCCTAACCCTAAACCTAACTATAGCCTTAACCCTAAGCCTAGGCCTAGACCTAACCCTACCCCTACCCCTACCCCTAAACCAAACTGTAACCCTAAACTGAAACTGAACCCTAACCCAAACCCTAGCCCTAGCTCTAGTTCTAAACCTAGCCCTAACCCTTACCCTAGCCCTAGCCCTAACCCTAGACCTTTCCCTAACCCAAAGCCTACCACTAACCCTAATACAAACCCTAACCATAACCGTAGCCCTAACCCTAATGCTTACCCTAGCCCTAACACTAACCAGAACCCTCACCCTAACCCTAGCCCTCACCCTATACCTAACCCTAACCCTAACCCTAACCCTTGCCCTAGCCCAAGCCCTAGCCATAGCCCTAACCCTAACACTAGCCCTAGCCTTAGCCCTAACCCTTGTCCGAGCCCTAACCCTAACCATAGCCGTAACCCTAACCCTACCCTAATCCTACCCCTACCCCTTCCCATAACCCTAACCGTAGCCCTGACCCTAATGCTAACGCTGGCCCTAACACTAACCCTAACCCTCACCCTAACCCTAGTCCTGACCCTCACCCTAACCCCAACCGTAACCCTAACCCGATCTCTAACCCTAACCATAGCCCTTGCCCTAACCCTTGCCCTAGCCCTAGCCCGAGCCCTAACCCTAACCCTAACCCAAGCCCTACCCCTAGCCCTAACCCTAGCCCTTACCGTAGCCCTAGCAGTAACCCTAGCCCTAGCCTGAACACTAACCCTAACCCAAACCCTAACCCTAACCCTAAACCTAACTCTAACCTTAACCCTAACCCTAACCCTAACCCTAACCCTAACCCTCGACCTAACCCTAGCCCTAATCCTAATCCTAACGCTAACCATAACCCTAACCCTAACAAAAAACCATATCCCTAAACCTAACTCTCACCCTAACACTAGCCTTAGCCCTAACCCTCTCACTAACTGTAACCCTAACCCTAATCCTAGCCTAAACTCTATCCCTAGCCCTAACCCTAACCCAACACCTACCACTAACCCTAACGCTAACCCAAACCCTAACCAGAACCAGAACCGTAACCCTAACCCTAACCCGAGCCCTAAACCTAACCCTAGCCCTAACCCTAACCCTAAGCCTAACCCTAGCGCTAACCCTAACCCTAACCCTAAACCTAACTATAGCCTTAACCCAAACCCTAGGCCTAGACCTAACCCTACCCCTACCCCTACCCCTAAACCAAACTGTAACCCTAAACTAAAACTGAACCCTAACCCTAACCCTAGCCCTAGCTCTAGTTCTAAACCTAGCCCTAACCCTGACCCTAGCCCTAGCCCTAACCCTAGACCTTACCCTAACTCAAAGCCTACCACTAACCCTAACACAAACCCTAACCATAACCGTAGACCTAACCCTAATGCTAACCCTAACCCTAGCCCTAACACTAACCAGAACCCTCACCCTAACCCTAGCCCTCACCCTATACCTAACCCTAACCCTAAACCTTCACCCTAACCCTAACCCTAACCTAAGCCCTAACCCTAGCCCTAACGCTAGCCCTATACGTAGCCCTAGCCCTAGCCCTAGCCCTAACCCTAGCCCTAGCCCGAACCTGAACCCGAACCCTAACCCTAACCCTAACCCTAACCCTAGCCCAAAGCGTCACCCTAACGATAACCCTAACCCTAGACCTAACCCTAACCCTAACCCTAAACCTCACCCTAGCCCTAACCCTAACCCTAACCCTAACCCTAACCCTAACTCTAACCCTAAGCATAGCCCTTGCCCTAACCCTTGCCCTAGCCCTAGCCCTAACCCTAACCCTAACCCTAACCCTAACCCTAACCCTAACCCTAACCATAGCCCTTGCCTAACCCTTGCCCTAGCCCTAGCCCTAGCCCTAGCCCTAACCCTAACCCAAGCCCTAACCCTAGCCCTAACCCTAGCCCTAACCTTAGCCCTAACTGTAGCCCTAGCAGTAACCCTAGCCCTAGCCCGAACACTAACCCTAACCCTAACACAAACCCTAACCCTAACCCTAACTCTAACCTTAACCCTAACCCTAACCTTAACCCTAACCCTAACCCTCGACCTAACCCTAGCCCTAACCCTAATCCTAACGCTAACCATAACCCTAACCCTAACAAAAAACCGTATCCCTAAACCTAAATCTCACCCTAACACTAGCCTTAGCCCTAACCCTCTCACTAACTGTAACCTAACCCTAATCCTAGCCTAAACTCTATCCCTAGCCCTAACCCTAACCCAACACCTACCACTAACCGTAACGCTAACCCAAACCCTAACCAGAACCAGAACCGTAACCCTAAACCTAACCCGAGCCCTAAACCTAACCCTAGCCCTAACCCTAACCCTAAGCCTAACCCTAGCGCTAACCCTAACCCTAACCCTAAACCTAACTATAGCCTTAACCCTAACCCTAGGCCTAGACCTAACCCTACCCCTACCCCTAAACCAAACTGTAACCCTAAACTGAAACTGAACCCTAACCCTAACCCTAGCCCTAGCTCTAGTTCTAAACCTAGCCCTAAACCTTACCCTAGCCCTAGCCCTAACCCTAGACCTTACCCTAACCCAAAGCCTACCACTAACCCTAATACAAACCCTCGCCCTAACCGGAGCCCTCACCCTATACCTAACCCTAACCCTAACCCTAACCCTTGCCCTAGCCCAAGCCCTAGCCATAGCCCTAACCCTAACACTAGCCCTAGCCTTAGCCCTAACCCTTGTCCGAGCCCTAACCCTAACCATAGCCGTAACCCTAACCCTACCCTAATCCTACCCCTACCCCTTCCCATAACCCTAACCGTAGCCCTGACCCTAATGCTAACCCTGGCCCTAACACTAACCCTAACCCTCACCCTAACCCTAGTCCTGACCCTCACCCTAACCCCAACCGTAACCCTAACCCGATCTCTAACCCTAACCATAGCCCTTGCCCTAACCCTTGCCCTAGCCCTAGCCCTAGCCCGAGCCCTAACCCTCACCCTCACCCTAACCCTAACCCTAACCCTAACCATAGCCCTTGCCCTAACCCTTGCCCTAGCCCTAGCCCTAGCCCTAACCCTAACCCTAACCCAAGCCCTACCCCTAGCCCTAACCCTAGCCCTTACCATAGCCCTAGCAGTAACCCTAGCCCTAGCCTGAACACTAACCCTAACCCAAACCCTAACCCTAACCCTAACCCTAACTCTAACCTTAACCCTAACCCTAACCCTAACCCTAACCCTAACCCGAACCCTAACCCTAACCCTAACCCTAAACTAAGCCCTAACCCTAGCCCTAACCCTAGCCCTATCCGTAGCCCTAGCCCTAGCCCTAACCCGAACTCTAGCCCTAACCCGAACCATAGCCCTAACCCTAACCCTAACCCTAGCCCTAGCCCTAGCCCTAGCCCTAGCCCTATACCTAGCCCTAGCCCGAGCCTTAACCCTAAACCTAACCCTAGCCCAGACCCTATCCCTAAACCTATCCCTACCCCTACACCTAACCCTATCCCTAACCCTAAACGTAACCCGAGCGCTAACCCTAGCGCTAACCCTAACCCTAAACCTAACCTTAGCCCTAATTCTAACCCTAGGCCTAGCCCTAACCCTAGCCCTAGCCCTACCCTACCCCTACCCCTAACTCAAACTGTAACCCTAAACTGAACCTAAACCCTAACGCTAGCCCTAACTCTAGCTCTAACGCATGTCCTAACCGTTACCCTAGCCCTAGTCCTAACACTAGCCCTAGCCCTAATCCTAACCCTAACCCTAACCCAAACCCTAACCCTAACCCAAACCCTAGCCCTAACCCTAACCCAAAGCCTACCACTAAACCTAACCAAAACCCTAACCATAATCATAAACCTAACCCTAACCCTAGCCGTAACCCTAATGATAACCCTAGCCCTAACCCTAACCCTAAAACTAACCCTCACCCTAAACCTAGCCCTCACCCTAACCCTAACTCTACTCCTAACCCTAAACCTCACCAAACCCTAACCCTAGCCATAACGCAAGCCCTAACCGTAGGCCTAGCCCTAGCCCTAACCCTAACCCTAACCCTAACCCTAAACCTAAACCTAACTCTAATGCTAACGCTAACGCCAGCCCTATCCCTAATGCTAACCCTAGCCGTAACCCTCACCCTCACCCTAACCATAGCCCTCACACTGACCCTAAACTTAACCGTAACAATAGCCCTTGACCTAACCCTTGCCCTAGCCCTAGCCCTATCCCTAGCCCTAGTCCTATCCCTATCCCTATCCCTATCCCTATCCCTATCCCTAGTCCTATCCCTAGCCCTAACCCTAACCCAAGCCCAAACCCTAGCCGTAGCCCTAACCCCACCCTAACCCTAACCCGAACTCTAGCCCTAACCCGAACCCTAGCCCTAACCCTAACACTAACCCTAGCCCTAGCCCTAGCCCTAGCCCTATCCCTATCCCTATCCCTATCCCTAGCCCTAGCCCTAGCCCTAGCCCGAGCCTTAACCCTAAACCTAACCCTAGCCCAGACCCTATCCCTAAACCTATCCCTACCCCTAAACCTAACCCTAGCCCTAGCCCTAACCCCAACCCTAACCCTAGTCCTAGCGCTAACCCTAACGCTAACCCTAACCCTAGCCCTAGCCCTAGCTTTAACCCTAGCCCTAGCCCTAAACCTAACCCCAACCCCAACCCTAACCCTAACCCAAACCATAAACCTACCCCAAACCCTAACCCTAACCCTAACCCGAACCGAACCCGAACTCAAACCCTAACCCCAACCCCAACCACAACACAACACCAACCGCAACCACAACCGTAAACCTAATCCTAACCCTAACCCTAAAGCTAACCTCTACCCCAACCCTAGCCCTAACTCTAACCCTAACCCTAACCGTAACCCTAACCGTAACCCCAAACCTAACCCTAGCCCTAGCCCTAACATTAACCCTAACCCTAGCCCTAACCCTAGACCTTACCCTAACCCAAAGCCTACCACTAACACTAATACAAACCCTAACCATAACCGTTGCCCTAACCCTAATGCTTACCCTAGCCCTAACACTAACCAGAACCCTCACCCTAACCCTAGCCCTCACCCTATACCTAACCTTAACCCTAACCCTTGCCCTAGCCCAAGACCTAGCCATAGCCCTAACCCTAACACTAGCCCTAGCCTTAGACCTAACCCTTGTCCGAACTCTAACCCTAACCATAGCCCTTGCCCTAACCCTTGCCCTAGCCCTAGCCCTAGCCCTAACCCTAACCCTAACCCAAGCCCTACCCCTAGCCCTAACCCTAGCCCTAACCGTAGCCCTAGCAGTAACCCTAGCCCTAGCCCGAACACTAACCCTAACCCAAACCCTAACCCTAACCCTAACCCTAACCCTAACTCTAACCTTAACCCTAACCCTAACCCTAACCCTAACCCTAACCCTCGACCTAACCCTAGCCCTAACCCTAATCCTAACGCTAACCATAACCCTAACCCTAACAAAAAAACATATCCCTAAACCTAAATCTCACCCTAACACTAGCCTTAGCCCTAACCCTCTCACTAACTGTAACCCTAACCCTAATCCTAGCCTAAACTCTATACCTAGCACTAACCCTAACCCAACACCTACCACTAACCCTAACCCTAACGCTAACCCAAACCCTAACCAGAACCAGAACCGTAACCCTAACCCTAACCCGAGCCCTAAACCTAACCCTACCCCTAACCCTAACCCTAAGCCTAACCCTAGCGCTAACCCTAACCCTAACCCTAAACCTAACTATAGCCTTAACCCAAACCCTAGGCCTAGACCTAACCCTACCCCTACCCCTACCCCTAAACCAAACTGTAACCCTAAACTAAAACTGAACCCTAACCCTAACCCTAGCCCTAGCTCTAGTTCTAAACCTAGCCCTAACCCTGACCCTAGCCCTAGCCCTAACCCTAGACCTTACCCTAACTCAAAGCCTACCACTAACCCTAACACAAACCCTAACCATAACCGTAGCCCTAACCCTAATGCTAACCCTAGCCCTAACACTAACCAGAACCCTCACCCTAACCCTAGCCCTCAACCTATACCTAACCCGAACCCTAACCCTAACCCTAACCCTAACCCTAACCTAAGCCCTAACCCTAGCCCTAACCCTAGCCCTATCCGTAGCCCTAGCCCTAGCCCTAACCCTAACCCTAGCCCTAGCCCTAACCCTAACCCTAACACTAATTCTAACCCTATCCGGAACCCGAACCCAAACTCAAACCCTAACCCCAACCCCAACCACAACACGACACCAACCACAACCCCAACCGTAACCCTCACCCTAACCTCAACCCCAACCCCAGCCCTAACCCTAACCCTAACCCTAAACCTAACCCTAGCCCTAACCCTAACTCTAACCCAAATCCTAAACCTAACCCAAACCCTAACCCTAGCCATAACCCTAACCCTAACCTTAGCCCAAACCCTAACCCTAGACCTAACCCTAACCCAAAGCCTACCACAAACCCTAACCCAAACCCTAACCATAACCATAGCCCTAACCCTGACCCTAACCGTAGCCCTAACCCTAATGCTAACCCTAGCCCTAACACTAACCCTAACCCTCACCCTAACCCTAGCCCTCACCCTAACCCTGACCCTAACCCTAACCCTAACCATAACCCTAACCATAGCCCTTGCCGTAACCCTTGCCGTAGCCCTAACCCTAGCCCTAACCCTAGTCGTAACCATAGCCCTAGCCCTAACCCTAGCCCTAGCCCGAACCCTAACCCTAACCCTAACACTAACCCTAACCCTAACCCTAACCCTAACCCTAACCCTAACCCTAACCCTAACCCTAACCATAACCCTAACCCTAACCCTAGACCTAACCCTAACCCTAACCCTAACCCTAACCCTAGCCCTAACCCTAAGCCTAACCCAAACCATATCCCTAAACCTAAGCCTAACCCTAACACTAGCCTTAGCCCTAACCCTCTCACTAACTGTAACCTAACCCTAATCATAGCCTAAACTCTATCCCTATCCCTAACCCTAACCCAACACCTACCACTAACCGTAACGCTAACCCAAACCCTAACCAGAACCAGAACCGTAACCCAAAACCTAACCCGAGCCCTAAACCTAACCCTAGCCCTAACCCTAACCCTAAGCCTAACCCTAGCGCTAACCCTAACCCTAACCCTAAACCTAACTATAGCCTTAACCCTAACCCTAGGCCTAGACCTAACCCTACCCCTATGCCTACTCCTAAACCAAACTGTAACCCTAAACTGAAACTGAACCCTAACCCTAACCCTAGCCCTAGCTCTAGTTCTAAACCTAGCCCTAACCCTTACCCTAGCCCTAGCCCTAACCCTAGACCTTACCCTAACCCAAAGCCTACCACTAACCCTAATACCAACCCTAACCATAACCGTAGCCCTAACCCTAATGCTTACCCTAGCCCTAACACTAACCAGAACCCTCACCCTAACCCTAGCCCTCACCCTATACCTAACCCTAACCCTAACCTTAACCCTTGCCCTAGCCATAGCCCTAACCCTAACACTAGCCCTAGCCTTAGCCCTAACCCTTGTCCGAGCCCTAACCCTAACCATAGCCGTAACCCTAACCCTACCCTAATCCTACCCCTACCCCTACCCCTAACCCTAACCGTAGCCCTGACCCTAATGCTAACCCTGGCCCTAACACTAACCCTAACCCTCACGCTAACCCTAGTCCTGACCCTCACCCTAACCCCAACCATAACCCTAACCCGAACTCTAACCCTAATCATAGTCCTTGCCCTAACCCTTGCCCTAGCCCTAGCCCTAGCCCTAGCCCTAACCCTCACCCTAACCCTAACCCTAACCCTAACCCTAACCCTAACCCTAAACCTAAACATAGCCCTTGCCCTAACCCTTGCCCTAGCCCTCGCCCTAGCCCTAACCCTAACCCCAACCCAAGCCCTAACCCTAGCCCTAACCCTAGCCCTAACCGTAGCCCTAGCATTAACCCTAGCCCTAGCCCGAACACTAACCCTAACCCTAACCCAAACCCTAACCCTAACCCTAACCTTAACCCTAACCCTAACCCTAACCCTAACCCTCGACCTAACCCTAGCCCTAACCCTAATCCTAACGCTAACCATAACCCTAACCCTAACAAAAAACCATATTCCTAAACCTAAATCTCACCCTAACACTAGCCTTAGCCCTAACCCTCTCACTAACTGTAACCCTAACCCTAATCCTAGCCCTAGCTCTAGTTCTAACCCTAGCCCTAACCCTTTCCCTAGCCCTAGCCCTAACCCTAGATGTTACCCTAGCCCTATCCGTAGCCCTAGCCCTAGCCCTAACCCTAGCCCTAGCCCGAACCCTAACCCTAACCCTAACCCTAACCCTAGCCCAAAGCGTCACCCTAACGATAACCCTAACCCTAGACCTAACCCTAACCCTAACCCTAACCCTAAACCTCACCCTAGCCCTAACCCTAACCCAAACCCTTACCCTAACCCTAACCCTAACCCAAACAGTATCCCTAACCCTAAGCATAACCCTAGGCTTAGCCCTAACCCTCTCACTTACAATAACCCTAACCCTAACCCTAGCCCCAACCCTGACCCTAGCCCTAACCCTAACCCAACCCCTACCACTAACCCTAACCCTAACCCTAACCATAACCGTAACCCTAACCCTAACCCGAGCCCTAAACTTAACCCTATCCCTAACCCTAAACGTAACCCTAGCGCTAACCCTAACGCTAAGCCTAAGCCTAAACCTAACCTTAGCCCTAATTCTAACCCTAGGCCTAGCCCTAACCCTAGCCCTAGCCCTACCCTACCCCTACCCCTAACTCAAACTGTAACCCTAAACTGAACCTGAACCCTAACGCTAGCCCTAAATCTAGCTCTAACGCATGTCCTAACCATTAACCTAGCCCTAGCCCTAGCCCTAACACTAGCCCTAGCCCTAATCCTAACCCTAACCCTAACCCAAACCCTAACCCAAACCCTAGCCCTAACCCTAACCCAAAGCCTACCACTAAACCTAACCAAAACCCTAACCATAATCATAAACCTAACAATAACCCTAGCCCTAACCCTAATGATAACCCTAGCCCTAACCCAAACCCTAAAACTAACCCTCACCCTAAACCTAGCCCTCACCCTAACCCTAACTCTACTCCTAACCCTAAACCTCACCGAACCCTAACCCTAGCCATAACGCTAGCCCTAACCGTAGCTCTAGCCCTAGCCCTAACCCTAACCCTAACCCTAACCCTAACCATAAACCTAAACCTAACTCTAACGCTAACGCCAGCCCTAACCCTAATGCTAACCCTAGCCGTAACCCTCATCCTCACCCTCACCCTAACCATAGCCCTCACACTGACCCTAACCCTAACTGTAACAATAGCCCTCGACCTAACCCTAGCCCTAACCCTAATCCTAACGCTAACCATAACCCTAACCCTAACAAAAAAACATATCCCTAAACCTAAATCTCACCCTAACACTAGCCTTAGCCCTAACCCTCTCACTAACTGTAACCCTAACCCTAATCCTAGCCTAAACTCTATCCCTAGCCCTAACCCTAACCCAACAACTACCACTAACCCTAACCCTAACGCTAACCCAAACCCTAACCAGAACCAGAACCGTAACCCTAACCCTAACCCAAGCCCTAAACTTAACCCTAGCCCTAACCCTAACCCTAAGCCTAACCCTAGCGCTAACCCTAACCCTAACCCTAAACCTAACTATAGCCTTAACCCAAACCCTAGGCCTAGACCTACCCCTACCCCTACCCCTACCCCTAAACCAAACTGTAACCCTAAACTAAAACTGAACCCTAACCCTAACCCTAGCCCTAGCTCTAGTTCTAAACCTAGCCCTAACCCTGACACTAGCCCTAGCCCTAACCCTAGACCTTACCCTAACTCAAAGCCTACCACTAACCCTAACACAAACCCTAACCATAACCGTAGCCCTAACCCTAATGCTAACCCTAGCCCTAACACTAACCAGAACCCTCACCCTAACCCTAGCCCTCACCCTATACCTAACCCGAACCATAAACCTAACCCTAACCCTAACCCTAACCTAAGACCTAACCCTAGCCCTAACCCTAGCCCTATCCGTAGCCCTAGCCCTAGCCCTAACCCTAGCCCTAGCCCGAACCCGAACCCGAACCCGAACCCTAACCCTAACCCTAACCCTAACCCTAACCCTAGCCCAAAGCGTCACCCTAACGATAACCCTAACCCTAGACCTAACCCTAACCCTAACCCTAAACCTCACCCTAGCCCTAACCCTAACCCTAACCCTAACCCTAACCCTAACCCTAACCCTTACCCTAACCCTAACCCTAACCCTAATCCTAACCGAAACAGTATCCCTAACCCTAACCATAACCCTAGGCTTAGCCCTAAGCCTCTCACTGACAATAACCCTAACCCTAACCCTAGCCCCAACCCTGACCCTAGCCCTAACCCTAACCCAACCCCTACCACTAACCCTAACCCTAACCCAAACCCTAACCATAACCGTAACCCTAACCCTAACCCGAGCCCTAAACCTAACGCTATCCCTAACCCTAAACGTAACCCTAGCGCTAACCCTAACGCTAACCCTAACCCTAAACCTAACCTTAGCCCTAATTCTAACCCTAGGCCTAGCCCTAACCCTAGCCCTAGCCCTACCCTACCCCTACCCCTAACTCAAACTGTAACCCTAAACTGAACCTGAACCCTAACGCTAGCCCTAAATCTAGCTCTAACGCATGTCCTAACAGTTACCCAGCCCTAGCCCTAGCCCTAAGACTAGCCCTAGCCCTAATCCTAACCCTAACCCTAACCCTAACCCAAGCCCTAACCCTAGCCGTAGCCCTAACCCCACCCTAACCCTAACCCGAACCCTAGCCCTAACCCGATCCCTAGCCCTAACCGTAACGCTAACCCTAGCCCTAGACCTAGCCCTAGCCCTATCCCTAGCCCTAGCCCGAGCCATAACCCTAAACCTAACCCTAGCCCAGACCCTATCCCTAAACCTATCCCTACCCCTAAACCTAACCCTAGCCCTAACCCTAACCCTAACCCTAACCCTACCCCTACCCCTAACCCTAGCCCTAGCACTAACCCTAACCCTAACCCTACCCCTAACCCTAACCCTAACCCTAGCCCTAGCGCTAACCCTAACGCTAACCCTAACCCTAGCCCTAGCCCTAGCTTTAACCCTAGCCCTAGCCCTAGCCCTAGCCCTAAACCTAACCCCAACCCCAACCCTAACCCTAACCCTAACCCTAACCCTAACCCTAACCCGAACCGAACCCGAACTCAAACCCTAACCCCAACCCCAACCACAACACCAACCGCAACCACAACCGTAACCCTAAGC
>NC_139475.1:27507500-27517500 GCF_057233095.1 Heloderma suspectum | reverse complement strand
TAACGCTAACCCAAACCCTAACCAGAACCAGAACCGTAACCCTAGACCTAACCCGAGCCCTAAACCTAACCCTAGCCCTAACCCTAAACCTAAGCCTAACCCTAGCGCTAACCCTAACCAAAACCCTAAACCTAACTATAGCCTTAACCCTAAGCCTAGGCCTAGACCTAACCCTACCCCTACCCCTACCCCTAAACCAAACTGTAACCCTAAACTGAAACTGAACCCTAACCCTAACCCTAGCCCTAGCTCTAGTTCTAAACCTAGCCCTAACCCTTACCCTAGCCCTAGCCCTAACCCTAGACCTTTCCCTAACCCAAAGCCTACCACTAACCCTAATACAAACCCTAACCATAACCGTAGCCCTAACCCTAATGCTTACCCTAGCCCTAACACTAACCAGAACCCTCACCCTAACCCTAGCCCTCACCCTATACCTAACCCTAACCCTAACCCTAACCCTTGCCCTAGCCCAAGCCCTAGCCATAGCCCTAACCCTAACACTAGCCCTAGCCTTAGCCCTAACCCTTGTCCGAGCCCTAACCCTAACCATAGCCGTAACCCTAACCCTACCCTAATCCTACCCCTACCCCTTCCCATAACCCTAACCGTAACCCTGACCCTAATGCTAACGCTGGCCCTAACACTAACCCTAACCCTCACCCTAACCCTAGTCCTGACCCTCACCCTAACCCCAACCGTAACCCTAACCCGATCTCTAACCTTAACCATAGCCCTTGCCCTAACCCTTGCCCTTGCCCTAGCCCTAGGCCTAGCCCGAGCCCTAACCCTCACCCTAACCCTAACCCTCACCCTAACCCTAACCCTAACCCTAACCCTAACCCTAACCCTAACCATAGCCCTTGCCCTAACCCTTGCCCTAGCCCTAGCCCTAGCCCTAACCCTAACCCTAACCCAAGCCCTACCCCTAGCCCTAACCCTAGCCCTTACCGTAGCCCTAGCAGTAACCCTAGCCCTAGCCTGAACACTAACCCTAACCCAAACCCTAACCCTAACCCTAAACCTAACTCTAACCTTAACCCTAACCCTAACCCTAACCCTAACCCTAACCCTAACCCTAACCCTCGACCTAACCCTAGCCCTAATCCTAATCCTAACGCTAACCATAACCCTAACCCTAACAAAAAACCATATCCCTAAACCTAACTCTCACCCTAACACTAGCCTTAGCCCTAACCCTCTCACTAACTGTAACCCTAACCCTAATCCTAGCCTAAACTCTATCCCTAGCCCTAACCCTAACCCAACACCTACCACTAACCCTAACGCTAACCCAAACCCTAACCAGAACCAGAACCGTAACCCTAACCCTAACCCGAGCCCTAAACCTAACCCTAGCCCTAACCCTAACCCTAAGCCTAACCCTAGCGCTAACCCTAACCCTAACCCTAAACCTAACTATAGCCTTAACCCAAACCCTAGGCCTAGACCTAACCCTACCCCTACCCCTACCCCTAAACCAAACTGTAACCCTAAACTAAAACTGAACCCTAACCCTAACCCTAGCCCTAGCTCTAGTTCTAAACCTAGCCCTAACCCTGACCCTAGCCCTAGCCCTAACCCTAGACCTTACCCTAACTCAAAGCCTACCACTAACCCTAACCCTAACCCTAACCATAACCGTAGACCTAACCCTAATGCTAACCCTAACCCTAGCCCTAACACTAACCAGAACCCTCACCCTAACCCTAGCCCTCACCCTATACCTAACCCGAACCCTAAACCTTAACCCTAACCCTAACCCTAACCTAAGCCCTAACCCTAGCCCTAACGCTAGCCCTATACGTAGCCCTAGCCCTAGCCCTAGCCCTAACCCTAGCCCTAGCCCGAACCTGAACCCGAACCCTAACCCTAACCCTAACCCTAACCCTAGCCCAAAGCGTCACCCTAACGATAACCCTAACCCTAGACCTAACCCTAACCCTAACCCTAAACCTCACCCTAGCCCTAACCCTAACCCTAACCCTAACCCTAACTCTAACCCTAAGCATAGCCCTTGCCCTAACCCTTGCCCTAGCCCTAGCCCTAACCCTCACCCTAACCCTAACCCTAACCCTAACCCTAACCCTAACCCTAACCCTAACCATAGCCCTTGCCTAACCCTTGCCCTAGCCCTAGCCCTAGCCCTAGCCCTAACCCTAACCCAAGCCCTAACCCTAGCCCTAACCCTAGCCCTAACCTTAGCCCTAACTGTAGCCCTAGCAGTAACCCTAGCCCTAGCCCTAGCCCGAACACTAACCCTAACCCTAACACAAACCCTAACCCTAACCCTAACTCTAACCTTAACCCTAACCCTAACCTTAACCCTAACCCTAACCCTCGACCTAACCCTAGCCCTAACCCTAATCCTAACGCTAACCATAACCCTAACCCTAACAAAAAACCGTATCCCTAAACCTAAATCTCACCCTAACACTAGCCTTAGCCCTAACCCTCTCACTAACTGTAACCTAACCCTAATCCTAGCCTAAACTCTATCCCTAGCCCTAACCCTAACCCAACACCTACCACTAACCGTAACGCTAACCCAAACCCTAACCAGAACCAGAACCGTAACCCTAAACCTAACCCGAGCCCTAAACCTAACCCTAGCCCTAACCCTAACCTTAAGCCTAACCCTAGCGCTAACCCTAACCCTAACCCTAAACCTAACTATAGCCTTAACCCTAACCCTAGGCCTAGACCTAACCCTACCCCTACCCCTAAACCAAACTGTAACCCTAAACTGAAACTGAACCCTAACCCTAACCCTAGCCCTAGCTCTAGTTCTAAACCTAGCCCTAAACCTTACCCTAGCCCTAGCCCTAACCCTAGACCTTACCCTAACCCAAAGCCTACCACTAACCCTAATACAAACCCTCACCCTAACCGGAGCCCTCACCCTATACCTAACCCTAACCCTAACCCTAACCCTTGCCCTAGCCCAAGCCCTAGCCATAGCCCTAACCCTAACACTAGCCCTAGCCTTAGCCCTAACCCTTGTCCGAGCCCTAACCCTAACCATAGCCGTAACCCTAACCCTACCCTAATCCTACCCCTACCCCTTCCCATAACCCTAACCGTAGCCCTGACCCTAATGCTAACCCTGGCCCTAACACTAACCCTAACCCTCACCCTAACCCTAGTCCTGACCCTCACCCTAACCCCCAACGTAACCCTAACCCGATCTCTAACCCTAACCATAGCCCTTGCCCTAACCCTTGCCCTAGCCCTAGCCCTAGCCCGAGCCCTAACCCTCACCCTCACCCTAACCCTAACCCTAACCCTAACCCTAACCCTAACCATAGCCCTTGCCCTAACCCTTGCCCTAGCCCTAGCCCTAGCCCTAACCCTAACCCTAACCCAAGCCCTACCCCTAGCCCTAACCCTAGCCCTTACCATAGCCCTAGCAGTAACCCTAGCCCTAGCCTGAACACTAACCCTAACCCAAACCCTAACCCTAACCCTAACCCTAACCCTAACTCTAACCTTAACCCTAACCCTAACCCTAACCCTAACCCTAACCCTAGCCCTAACCCTAGCCCTATCCGTAGCCCTAGCCCTAGCCCTAACCCTAGCCCTAGCCCTAACCCTAGACCTTACCCTAACTCAAAGCCTACCACTAACCCTAACACAAACCCTAACCATAACCGTAGCCCTAACCCTAATGCTAACCCTAGCCCTAACACTAACCAGAACCCTCACCCGAGCCCTTGCCCTAGCCCTAACCCTAGCCCTAGCCCGAACCCTAAGCCTAAGCCTAAGACTAACCCTAACCCTAGCCCAAAGCGTCACCCTAACGATAACCCTAACCCTAGAGCTAACCCTAACCCTAACCCAAACCCTAACCCAAACCCTAGCCCAAACCCTAACCCAAAGCCTACCACTAAACCTAACCAAAACCCTAACCATAATCATAAACCTAACCCTAACCCTAGCCCTCACCCTAATGATAACCCTAGCCCTAACCCTAACCCTAAAACTAACCCTCACCCCTAACCTAGCCCTCACCCTCACCCTAACTCTACTCCTAACCCTAAACCTCACCGAACCCTAACCCTAGCCATAACGCTAGCCCTAACCGTAGCCCTAGCCCTAGCCCTAACCCTAACCCTAACCCTAAACCTAAACCTAACTCTAACGCTAACGCTAACGCCAGCCCTAACCCTAATGCTAACCCTAGCCGTAACCCTCACCCTCACCCACACCCTAACCATAGCCCTCACACTGACCCTAACCCTAACCGTAACAATAGCCCTTGACCTAACCCTTGCCCTAGCCCTATCCCTATCCCTAGTCCTAGCCCTAGCCCTAGCCCTATCCCTATCCCTGTCCCTATCCCTAGTCCTAGCCCTAGCCCTAACCCTAGCCCTAGCCCTAACCCTAACCCTAACCCTAACCCTAAACATAATCCAAGCCCTAACCCTAACCCTAACCCTAACCTTAGCCCTAACTGTAGCCCTAGCAGTAACCCTAGCCCTAGCCCGAACACTAACCCTAACCCTAACACAAACCCTAACCCTAACCCTAACTCTAACCTTAACCCTAACCCTAACCTTAACCGTAACCCTAACCCTCGACCTAACCCTAGCCCTAACCCTAATCCTAAAGCTAACCATAACCCTAACCCTAACCCAAACCATATCCCTGAACCTAAGCCTTACCCTAACACTAGCCTTAGCCCTAACCCTCTCACTAACTGTAACCTAAACCTAATCATAGCCTAAACTCTATCCCTAGCCCTAACCCTAACCCAACACCTACCACTAACCCTAACGCTAACCCAAACCCTTACCAGAACCAGAACCGTAACCCTAAACCTAACCCGAGCCCTAAACCTAACTCTAGCCCTAACCCTAACCCTAAGCCTAACCCTAGCGCTAACCCTAACCCTAAACCTAACTATAGCCTTAACCCTAACCCTAGGCCTAGACCTAACCCTACCCCTATGCCTACTCCTAAACCAAACTGTAACCCTAAACTGAAACTGAACCCTAACCCTAACCCTAGCCCTAGCTCTAGTTCTAAACCTAGCCCTAACCCTTACCCTAGCCCTAGCCCTAACCCTAGACTTTACCCTAACCCAAAGCCTACCACTAACCCTAATACAAACCCTAACCATAACCGTAGCCCTAACCCTAATGCTTACCCTAGCCCTAACACTAACCAGAACCCTCACCCTAACCCTAGCCCTCACCCTATACCTAACCCTAACCCTAACCTTAACCCTTGCCCTAGCCATAGCCCTAACCCTAACCCTAACCCTAACCATAGCCGTAACCCTAACCCTGCCCTAATCCTACCCCTACCCCTACCCCTAACCCTAACCGTAGCCCTGACCCTAATGCTAACCCTGGGCCTAACACTAACCCTAACCCTAACAAAAAACCATATCCCTAAACCTAACTCTCACCCTAACACTAGCCTTAGCCCTAACCCTCTCACTAACTGTAACCCTAACCCTAATCCTAGCCTAAACTCTATCCCTAGCCCTAACCCTAACCCAACACCTACCACTAACCCTAACGCTAACCCAAACCCTAACCAGAACCAGAACCGTAACCCTAACCCTAACCCGAGCCCTAAACCTAACCCTAGCCCTAACCCTAACGCTAAGCCTAACCCTAGCGCTAACCCTAACCCTAACCCGAAACCTAACTATAGCCTTAACCCAAACCCTAGGCCTAGACCTAACCCTACCCCTACCCCTACCCCTAAACCAAACTGTAACCCTAAACTAAAACTGAACCCTAACCCTAACCCTAGCCCTAGCTCTAGTTCTAAACCTAGCCCTAACCCTGACCCTAGCCCTAGCCCTAACCCTAGACCTTACCCTAACTCAAAGCCTACCACTAACCCTAACACAAACCCTAACGATAACCGTAGACCTAACCCTAATGCTAACCCTAGCCCTAACACTAACCAGAACCCTCACCCTAACCCTAGCCCTCACCCTATACCTAACCCGAACCCTAAACCTTAACCCTAACCCTAACCCTAGCCCAAAGCGTCACCCTAACGATAACCCTAACCCTAGACATAAGCCTAACCCTAACCCTAACCCTAAACCTCACCCTAGCCCTAACCCTAACCCTAACCCTAACCCTTACCCTAACCCTAACCCTAACCCTAACCCTAACCCTAACCCAAACAGTATCCCTAACCCTAACCATAACCCTAGGCTTAGCCCTAACCCTCTCACTTACAATAACCCTAACCCTAACCCTAGCCCCAACCCTGACCCTAGCCCTAACCCTAACCCAACCCCTACCACTAACCCTAACCCTAACCCAAACCCTAACCATAACCGTAACCCTAACCCTAACCCGAGCCCTAAACCTAACCCTATCCCTAACCCTAAACGTAACCCTAGCGCTAACCCTAACGCTAACCCCAACCCTAAACCTAACCGTAGCCCTAATTCTAACCCTAGGCCTAGCCCTAACCTTAGCCCTAGCCCTACCCTACCCCTACCCCTAACTCAAACTGTAACCCTAAACTGAACCTGAACCCTAACGCTAGCCCTAACTCTAGCTCTAACGCATGTCCTAACAGTTACCCAGCCCTAGCCCTAGCCCTAAGACTAGCCCTAGCCCTAATCCTAACCTTAACCCTAACCCTAACCCGAACCCTAGCCCTAACCCGAACCCTAGCCCTAACCGTAACCCTAACCCTAGCCCTAGCCCTAGCCCTAGCCCTATCCCTAGCCCTAGCCCGAGCCTTAACCCTAAACCTAACCCTAGCCCAGACCCTATCCCTAAACCTATCCCTACCCCTAAACCTAACCCTAGCCCTAACCCTAACCCTAACCCTACCCCTAACCCTAACCCTAGCCCTAGCGCTAACCCTAACCCTAACCCTAACCCTACCCCTAACCCTAACACTAGCCCTAGCGCTAACCCTAACGCTAACCCTAACCCTAGCCCTAGCCCTAGCTTTAACCCTAGCCCTAGCCCTAGCCCTCGCCCTAAACCTAACCCCAACCCCAACCCTAACCCTAACCCTAACCCGAACCGAACCCGAACTCAAACCCTAACCCCAACCCCAACCACAACACAACACCAACCGCAACCACAACCGTAACCCTAACCCTAACCCTAACCCTAACCCTAACCTCAACCACAACCCTAGCCCTAACTCTAACCCTAACCCTAACCCTAACCGTAACCCTAACCGTAACCCCAAACCTAACCCTAGCCCTACCCTAACATTAACCCTAACCCTAGCCATAGCCTTAATCCTCACCCTAACCCTAACCCTAACCCAAACCCTAACCCAAACCCTAGCCCTAACCCTAACCCAAAGCCTACCACTAACCCTAACACAAATCCTAACCATAACCGTAGCCCTAACCTTAATGCTAACCCTAGCCCTAACACTAACCAGAACCCTCAACCTAACCCTAGCCCTCACCCTATACCTAACCCGAACCCTAACCCTAACCCGAAACTAAGCCCTAACCCTAGCCCTAACCCTAGCCCTATCCGTAGCCCTAGCCCTAGCCCTAACCCTAGCCCTAGCCCTAACCCTAGACCTTACCCTAACTCAAAGCCTACCACTAACCCTAACACAAACCCTAACCATAACCGTAGCCCTAACCCTAATGCTAACCCTAGCCCTAACACTAACCAGAACCCTCACCCTAGCCCTAGCCCTAGCCCTAACCCTAGCCCTAGCCCGAACCCTAAGCCTAAGCCTAAGCCTAACCCTAACCCTAGCCCAAAGCGTCACCCTAACGATAACCCTAACCCTAGAGCTAACCCTAACCCTAACCCAAACCCTAACCCAAACCCTAGCCCTAACCCTAACCCAAAGCCTACCACTAAACCTAACCAAAACCCTAACCATAATCATAAACCTAACCCTAACCCTAGCCCTCACCCTAATGATAACCCTAGCCCTAACCCTAACCCTAAAACTAACCCTCACCCCTAACCTAGCCCTCACCCTCACCCTAACTCTACTCCTAACCCTAAACCTCACCGAACCCTAACCCTAGCCATAACGCTAGCCCTAACCGTAGCCCTAGCCCTAGCCCTAACCCTAACCCTAACCCTAAACCTAAACCTAACTCTAACGCTAACGCTAACGCCAGCCCTAACCCTAATGCTAACCCTAGCCGTAACCCTCACCCTCACCCACACCCTAACCATAGCCCTCACACTGACCCTAACCCTAACCGTAACAATAGCCCTTGACCTAACCCTTGCCCTAGCCCTATCCCTATCCCTAGTCCTAGCCCTATCCCTATCCCTATCCCTGTCCCTATCCCTAGTCCTAGCTCTAGCCCTAACCCTAGCCCTAGCCCTAACCCTAACCCTAACCCTAACCCTAAACATAATCCAAGCCCTAACCCTAGCCGTAGCCCTAACCCCACCCTAACCCTAACCCGAACTCTAGCCCTAACCCGAACCATAGCCCTAACCCTATCCCTAACCCTAGCCCTAGCCCTAGCCCTAGCCCTAGCCCTATACCTAGCCCTAGCCCGAGCCTTAACCCTAAACCTAACCCTAGCCCAGACCCTATCCCTAAACCTATCCCTACCCCTACACCTAACCCTATCCCTAACCCTAAACGTAACCCTAGCGCTAACCCTAGCGCTAACCCTAACCCTAAACCTAACCTTAGCCCTAATTGTAACCCTAGGCCTAGCCCTAACCCTAGCCCTAGCCCTACCCTACCCCTACCCCTAACTCAAACTGTAACCCTAACCTGAACCTGAACCCTAACGCTAGCCCTAACTCTAGCTCTAACGCATGTCCTAACCGTTACCCTAGCCCTAGCCCTAACACTAGCCCTAGCCCTAGCCCTAATCCTAACCCTAACCCTAACCCAAACCCTAACCCAAACCCTAGCCCTAATCTTAACCCAAAGCCTACCACTAAACCTAACCAAATCCCTAACCATAATCATAAACCTAAACCTAACCCTAGCCCTAACCCTAATGATAACCCTAGCTCTAACCCTAACCCTAAAACTAACCCTCACCCTAAACCTAGCCCTCACCCTAACCCTAACTCTACTCCTAACCCTAAACCTCACCAAACCCTAACCCTAGCCATAACGCAAGCCCTAACCGTAGGCCTAGCCCTAGCCCTAACCCTAACCCTAACCCTAACCCTAAACCTAAACCTAACTCTAATGCTAACGCTAACGCCAGCCCTAACCCTAATGCTAACCCTAGCCGTAACCCTCACCCTCACCCTAACCATAGCCCTCACACTGACCCTAAACTTAACCGTAACAATAGCCCTTGACCTAACACTTGCCCTAGCCCTATCCCTATCCCTATCCCTAGTCCTATCCCTATCCCCATCCCTATCCCTAGTCCTATCCCTAGCCCTAACCCTAACCCAAGCCCAAACCCTAGCCGTAGCCCTAACCCCACCCTAACCCTAACCCGAACTCTAGCCCTAACCCGAACCCTAGCCCTAACCCTAACACTAACCCTAGCCCTATCCCTATCCCTATCCCTATCCCTATCCCTATCCCTATCCCTATCCCTATCCCTATCCCTAGCCCGAGCCTTAACCCTAAACCTAACCCTAGCCCAGACCCTATCCCTAAACCTATCCCTACCCCTAAACCTAACCCTAGCCCTAGCCCTAACCCTAACCCTAACCCTAGTCCTAGCGCTAACCCTAACGCTAACCCTAACCCTAGCCCTAGCCCTACCCCTAACCCTAGCCCTAGCCCTAAACCTAACCCCAACCCCAACCCTAACCCTAACCCAAACCATAAACCTACCCCAAACGCTAACCCTAACCCTAACCCGAACCGAACCCGAACTCAAACCCTAACCCCAACCCCAACCACAACACAACACCAACCGCAACCACAACCGTAAACCTAATCCTAACCCTAACCCTAACCCTAACCTCTACCCCAACCCTAGCCCTAACTCTAACCCTAACCGTAACCCTAACCGTAACCCCAAACCTAACCCTAGCCCTAGCCCTAACATTAACCCTAACCCTAGCCCTAACCCTAGACCTTACCC
>NC_139475.1:27485000-27505000 GCF_057233095.1 Heloderma suspectum | reverse complement strand
TGCCCTAGCCCTAGACCTAACCCTAACCCTAACCCAAGCCCTAACCCTAGCCCTAACCCTAACCCTAACCCTAACCTTAGCCCTAACTGTAGCCCTAGCAGTAACCCTAGCCCTAGCCCGAACACTAACCCTAACCCTAACACAAACCCTAACCCTAACCCTAACTCTAACCTTAACCCTAACCCTAACCTTAACCCTAACCCTAACCCTCGACCTAACCCTAGCCCTAACCCTAATCCTAACGCTAACCATAACCCTAACCCTAACAAAAAACCGTATCCCTAAACGTAAATCTCACCCTAACACTAGCCTTAGCCCTAACCCTCTCACTAACTGTAACCTAACCCTAATCCTAGCCTAAACTCTATCCCTAGCCCTAACCCTAACCCAACACCTACCACTAACCGTAACGCTAACCCAAACCCTAACCAGAACCAGAACCGTAACCCTAGACCTAACCCGAGCCCTAAACCTAACCCTAGCCCTAACCCTAACCCTAAGCCTAACCCTAGCGCTAACCCTAACCCTAACCCTAAACCTAACTATAGCCTTAACCCTAACCCTAGGCCTAGACCTAACCCTACCCCTACCCCTACCCCTAAACCAAACTGTAACCCTAAACTGAAACTGAACCCTAACCCTAACCTTAGCCCTAGCTCTAGTTCTAAACCTAGCCCTAACCCTTACCCTAGCCCTAGCCCTAACCCTAGACCTTACCCTAACCCAAAGCCTACCACTAACCCTAATACAAACCCTAACCATAACTGTAGCCCTAACCCTAATGCTTACCCTAGCTCTAACACTAACCAGAACCCTCACCCTAACCCTAGCCCTCACCCTATACCTAACCCTAACCCTAACCCTAACCCTTGCCCTAGCCCAAGCCCTAGCCATAGCCCTAACCCTAACACTAGCCCTAGCCTTAGCCCTAACCCTTGTCCGAGCCCTAACCCTAACCATAGCCGTAACCCTAACCCTACCCTAATCCTACCCCTACCCCTTCCCATAACCCTAACCGTAGCCCTGACCCTAATGCGAACCCTGGCCCTAACACTAACCCTAACCCTCACCCTAACCCTAGTCCTGACCCTCACCCTAACCCCAACCGTAACCCTAACCCGATCTCTAACCCTAACCATAGCCCTTGCCCTAACCCTTGCCCTAGCCCTAATCCTAACGCTAACCATAACCCTAACCCTAACAAAAAACCATATCCCTAAACCTAACTCTCACCCTAACACTAGCCTTAGCCCTAACCCTCTCACTAACTGTAACCTAACCCTAATCCTAGCCTAAACTCTATCCCTAGCCCTAACCCTAACCCAACACCTACCACTAACCGTAACGCTAACCCAAACCCTAACCAGAACCAGAACCGTAACCCTAACCCTAACCCGAGCCCTAAACCTAACCCTAGCCCTGACCCTAACACTAAGCCTAACCCTAGCGCTAACCCTAACCCTAACCCTAAACCTAACTATAGCCTTAACCCTAACCCTAGGCCTAGACCTAACCCTACCCCTATGCCTACCCCTAAACCAAACTGTAACCCTAACCCTAACCCTAGCCCTAGCTCTAGTTCTAAACCTAGCCCTAACCCTTACCCTAGCCTAGCCCTAACCCTAGACCTTACCCTAACCCAAAGCCTACCACTAACCCTAATACAAACCCTAACCATAGCCGTAACCCTAACCCTACCCTAATCGTACCCCTACCCCTACCCCTAACCCTAACCGTAGCCCTGACCCTAATGCTAACCCTGGCCCTAACACTAACCCTAACCCTCACCCTAACCCTAGTCCTGACCCTCACCCTAACCCCAACCGTAACCCTAACCCGAACTCTAACCCTAATCATAGTCCTTGCCCTAACCCTTGCCCTAGCCCTAGCCCTAGCCCTAGCCCTAACCCTCACCCTAAACCTAACCCTAAACCTAACCCTAACACTAACCATAGCCCTTGCCCTAACCCTTGCCCTAGCCCTAACCCTAACCCTAACCCTAACCCTAACCCAAGCCCTAACCCTAGCCCTAACCCTAATCCTAACGCTAACCATAACCCTAACCCTAACAAAAAACCATATCCCTAAACCTAAATCTCTCCCTAACACTAGCCTTAGCCCTAACCCTCTCACTAACTGTAACCCTAACCCTAATCCTAGCCCTAGCTCTAGTTCTAACCCTAGCCCTAACCCTTACCCTAGCCCTAGCCCTAACCCTAGACCTTATCCTAGCCCTATCCGTAGCCCTAGCCCTAGCCCTAACCCTAGCCCTAGCCCGAACCCTAACCCTAACCCTAACCCTAAGCCTAGCCCAAAGCGTCACCCTAACGATAACCCTAACCCTAGAACTAACCCTAACCCTAACCCTAACCCTAAACCTCACCCTAGCCCTAACCCTAACCCAAACCCTTACCCTAACCCTAACCCTAACCCAAACAGTATCCCTAACCCTAAGCATAACCCTAGGCTTAGCCCTAACCCTCTCACTTACAATAACCCTAACCCTAACCCTAGCCCCAACCCTGACCCTAGCCCGAACCCTAACCCAACCCCTACCACTAACCCTAACCCTAACCCAAACCCTAACCATAACCGTAACCCTAACCCTAACCCGAGCCCTAAACCTAACCCTATCCCTAACCCTAAACGTAACCCTAGCGCTAACCCTAACGCTAACCCTAACCCTAAACCTAACCTTAGCCCTAATTCTAACCCTAGGCCTAGCCCTAACCCTAGCCCTAGCCCTACCCTACCCCTACCCCTAACTCAAACTGTAACCCTAAACTGAACCTGAACCCTAACGCTAGCCCTAACTCTAGCTCTAACGCATGTCCTAACCGTTACCCTAGCCCTAGCCCTAGCCCTAAGACTAGCCCTAGCCCTAATCCTAACCCTAACCCTAACCCAAACCCTAACCCAAACCCTAGTCCTAACCCTAACCCAAAGCCTACCACTAAACCTAACCAAAACCCTAACCATAATCATAAACCTAACCCTAACCCTAGCCCTAACCCTAATGATAACCCTAGCCCTAACCCAAACCCTAAAACTAACCCTCACCCTAAACCTAGCCCTCACCCTAACCCTAACTCTACTCCTAACCCTAAACCTCACCGAACCCTAACCCTAGCCATAACGCTAGCCCTAACCGTAGCCCTAGCCCTAGCCCTAACCCTAACCCTAACCCTAACCCTAACCCTTAACCTAAACCTAACTCTAACGCTAACGCCAGCCCTAACCCTAATGCTAACCCTAGCCGTAACCCTCACCGTCACCCTCACCCTAACCATAGCCCTCACACTGACCCTAACCCTAACCGTAACAATAGCCCTTGACCTAACCCTTGCCCTAGCCCTAGCCCTATCCCTATCCCTAGTCCTATCCCTATCCCTATCCCTATCCCTATCCCTATCCCTATCCCTAGTCCTAGCCCTAGCCCTAGCCCTAACCCTAACCCTAACCCTAACCCAAACCCAAGCCCTAACCCTAGCCGTAGCCCTAACCCCACCCTAACCCTAACCCGAACTCTAGCCCTAACCCGAACCCTAGCCCGAACCCTAACCCTAGCCTTAGACCTAGCCCTAGCCCTATCCCTAGCCCTATCCCGAGCCTTAACCCTAAATCTAACCCTAGCCCAGACCCTATCCCTAAACCTATCGCTAGCCCTAAACCTAACCCTAGCCCTAACACTAACCCTAACCCTAACCCTAACCCTAACCCTACCCCTAACCCTAACCCTAACCCTAACCCCAGCCCTCGCGCTAACCCTAATCCTACCCCTACCCCTACCCCTAACCCTAGCCCTAGTGCTAACCCTAACGCTAACTCTAACCCTAGCCCTAGCCCTAGCTTTAACCTTAGCCCGAGCCCTAGCCCTAGCCCTAAACCTAACCCCAACCGCAACCCTAACCCTAACCCAAACCATAAATCTACCCCAAACCCTAACCCTAACCCTAACCCGAACCGAACCCGAACTCAAACCCTAACCCCAACCCCAACCCTAGCCCTAACTCTAACCCTAACCCTAACCCTAACCCTAACCCTAACCGTAACCCTAACCGTAACCCCAAACCTAACCCTAGACCTAGCCCTAACATTAACCCTAACCCTAGCCCTAACCCTAGACCTTACCCTAACCCAAAGCCTACCACTAACCCTAATACAAACCCTAACCATAACCGTAGCCCTAACCCTAATGCTTACCCTAGCCCTAACACTAACCAGAACCCTCACCCTAACCCTAGCCCTCACCCTATACCTAACCCTAACCCTAACCCTAACCCTAACCCTTGCCCTAGCCGAAGCCCTAGCCATACCTCTAACCCTAACACTAGCCCTAGCCTTAGCCCTAACCCTTGTCCGAGCCCTAACCCTAACCATAGCCGTAACCCTAACCCTACCCTAATCCTACCCCTACCCCTACCCGTAACCCTAACTGTAGCCCTGACCCTAATGCTAACCCTGGCCCTAACACTAACCCTAACCCTCACCCTAACCCTAGTCCTGACCCTCACCCTAACCCCAACCGTAACCCTAACCCGAACTCTAACCCTAACCATAACCCTTGCCCTAGCCCTAGCCCTAGCCCTAGCCCTAGCCCTAGCCCTAGCCCTAGCCCTAACCCTCACCCTAACCCTAACCCTAACCCTAACCCTAACCCTAACCATAGCCCTTGCCCTAACCCTTGCCCTAGCCCTAGCCCTAACCCTAACCCTAAACCTAACCCAAGCCCTAACCCTAGCCCTAACCCTAGGCCTAACCGTAGCCCTAGCAGTAACCCTAGCCCTAGCCCTAGCCCGAACACTAACCCTAACCCTAACCCAAACCCTAACCCTAACCCTAACTCTAACCTTAACCTTAACCCTAACCCTAACCCTAACCCTAACCCTAACCATAGCCCTTGCCCTAACCCTTGCCCTAGCCCTAGCCCTAGCCCTAACCCTAAACCTAACCCAAGCCCTAACCCTAGCCCTAACCCTAGGCCTAACCGTAGCCCTAGCAGTAACCCTAGCCCTAGCCCTAGCCCGAACACTAACCCTAACCCTAACCCTAACCCTAACCCTAACCCTCGACCTAACCCTAGCCCTAACCCTAATCCTAACGCTAACCATAACCCTAACCCTAACAAAAAAACATATCCCTAAACCTAAATCTCACCCTAACCCTAGTCTTAGCCCTATCCCTCTCACTAACTGTAACCCTAACCCTAATCCTAGCCCAAACCCTAACCCTAGCCCTAACCCAACCCCTACCACTAACCCTAACCCTAACCCAAACCCTAACCAGAACCGTAACCCTAAACATAACACTAACCCGAGCCCTAAACCTGAACCTAGCCCTAACCCTAACCATAACCCTAACCCTAGCGCTAATCCTAACTCTAACGCTAACCCTAAACCTAACCCTAGCCCTAACCCTAACCCTAACCCTAGGCCTAGCCGTAACCATACCCCTACCCCTACCCCTGCCCCTAACCCAAACTGTAACCCTAAACTGAACCTGAACCTGAACCCTAACCCTAGTCCTAGCTCTAGCTCTAACCCTAGCCCTAACCGTTACCTAGCCCTAGCCCTAGCCCTAACCCTAGCCCTAATCCTAGCCCGAACCCTAACCCTAACCCTAGCCCTAGCCCTAGCCCTAAACCTAACCCTAGCCCTAACCCTAACCCTAACCCTAACCCTAACCCTAACCCTAACCCTAGCCCTAGCCCTAACACTAACACTAACACTAACACTAACACTAACACTAACCCTATCCCTATCCCTATCCCTATCCCTATCCCTATCCCTATCCCAAGCCCTAGCCCTAGCTCTAACACTACAACTAACCCTAGCCCTACCCCTAAACCTGCCCCTAAGTCTAACCCTAACCCTACACCTAAACCTAACCCTAACACTAACCCTAACACTAACCCTAGCCCTAGCCCTAGCCCTAACCCTAACACAAACCCTAGCCCTAGCCCTCGCCCTAAACCTAACCCTAAACCTAACCCTAACCCTAGCCCTAGCCCTAACCCTACCCTAAACCTAACCTGAACTCTAGCCCTAACCCTTGCCCTAACTCTAACCCTAACCCTAACCCTAACCCTAACCATAGCCGTAACCCTAACCCTACCCTAATCCTACCCCTACCCCTACCCCTAACCCTAACCGTAGCCCTGACCCTAATGCTAACCCTGGCCCTAACACTAACCCTAACCCTCACCCTAACCCTAGCCCTGACCCTCACCCTAACCCCAACCCTAACCCTAACCCTAACCCTAACTCTAACCCTAAGCATAGCCCTTGCCCTAACCCTTGCCCTAGCCCTAGCCCTAACCCTCACCCTAACCCTAACCCTAACCCTAACCCTAACCCTAACCATAGCCCTTGCCTAACCCTTGCCCTAGCCCTAGCCCTAGCCCTAGCCCTAACCCTAACCCAAGCCCTAACCCTAGCCCTAACCCTAGCCCTAACCTTAGCCCTAACTGTAGCCCTAGCAGTAACCCTAGCCCTAGCCCGAACACTAACCCTAACCCTAACACAAACCCTAACCCTAACCCTAACTCTAACCTTAACCCTAACCCTAACCTTAACCCTAACCCTAACCCTCGACCTAACCCTAGCCCTAACCCTAATCCTAACGCTAACCATAACCCTAACCCTAACAAAAAACCGTATCCCTAAACCTAAATCTCACCCTAACACTAGCCTTAGCCCTAACCCTCTCACTAACTGTAACCTAACCCTAATCCTAGCCTAAACTCTATCCCTAGCCCTAACCCTAACCCAACACCTACCACTAACCGTAACGCTAACCCAAACCCTAACCAGAACCAGAACCGTAACCCTAAACCTAACCCGAGCCCTAAACCTAACCCTAGCCCTAACCCTAACCCTAAGCCTAAAACTAGCGCTAACCCTAACCCTAACCCTAAACCTAACTATAGCCTTAACCCTAACCCTAGGCCTAGACCTACCCCTACCCCTACCCCTACCCCTAAACCAAACTGTAACCCTAAACTGAAACTGAACCCTAACCCTAACCCTAGCCCTAGCTCTAGTTCTAAACCTAGCCCTAAACCTTACCCTAGCCCTAGCCCTAATCCTAGACCTTACCCTAACCCAAAGCCTACCACTAACCCTAATACAAACCCTCACCCTAACCCTAGCCCTCACCCTATACCTAACCCTAACCCTAAACCTAACCCTTGCCCTAGCCCAAGCCCTAGCCATAGCCCTAACCCTAACACTAGCCCTAGCCTTAGCCCTAACCCTTGTCCGAGCCCTAACCCTAACCATAGCCGTAACCCTAACCCTACCCTAATCCTACCCCTACCCCTTCCCATAACCCTAACCGTAGCCCTGACCCTAATGCTAACCCTGGCCCTAACACTAACACTAACCCTCACCCTAACCCTAGTCCTGACCCTCACCCTAAACCAACCGTAACCCTAACCCGATCTCTAACCCTAACCATAGCCCTTGCCCTAACCCTTGCCCTAGCCCTAGCCCGAGCCCTAACCCTCACCCTAACCCTAACCCTAACCCTTACCCTAACCCTAACCATAGCCCTTGCCCTAACCCTTGCCCTAGCCCTAGCCCTAGCCCTAACCCTAACCCAAGCCCTAACCCTAGCCCTAACCCTAACCCTAACCTTAGCCCTAACTGTAGCCCTAGCAGTAACCCTAGCCCTAGCCCGAACACTAACCCTAACCCTAACACAAACCCTAACCCTAACCCTAACTCTAACCTTAACCCTAACCCTAACCTTAACCCTAACCCTAACCCTCGACCTAACCCTAGCCCTAACCCTAATCCTAACGCTAACCATAACCCTAACCCTAACAAAAAACCGTATCCCTAAACCTAAATCTCACCCTAACACTAGCCTTAGCCCTAACCCTCTCACTAACTGTAACCTAACCCTAATCCTAGCCTAAACTCTATCCCTAGCCCTAACCCTAACCCAACACCTACCACTAACCGTAACGCTAACCCAAACCCTAACCAGAACCAGAACCGTAACCCTAGACCTAACCCGAGCCCTAAACCTAACCCTAGCCCTAACCCTAACCCTAAGCCTAACCCTAGCGCTAACCCTAACCCTAACCCTAACCCTAAACCTAACTATAGCCTTAACCCTAACCCTAGGCCTAGACCTAACCCTACCCCTACCCCTACCCCTAAACCAAACTGTAACCCTAAACTGAAACTGAACCCTAACCCTAACCTTAGCCCTAGCTCTAGTTCTAAACCTAGCCCTAACCCTTACCCTAGCCCTAGCCCTAACCCTAGACCTTACCCTAACCCAAAGCCTACCACTAACCCTAATACAAACCCTAACCATAACTGTAGCCCTAACCCTAATGCTTACCCTAGCTCTAACACTAACCAGAACCCTCACCCTAACCCTAGCCCTCACCCTATACCTAACCCTAACCCTAACCCTAACCCTTGCCCTAGCCCAAGCCCTAGCCATAGCCCTAACCCTAACACTAGCCCTAGCCTTAGCCCTAACCCTTGTCCGAGCCCTAACCCTAACCATAGCCGTAACCCTAACCCTACCCTAATCCTACCCCTACCCCTTCCCATAACCCTAACCGTAGCCCTGACCCTAATGCGAACCCTGGCCCTAACACTAACCCTAACCCTCACCCTAACCCTAGTCCTGACCCTCACCCTAACCCCAACCGTAACCCTAACCCGATCTCTAACCCTAACCATAGCCCTTGCCCTAACCCTTGCCCTAGCCCTAATCCTAACGCTAACCATAACCCTAACCCTAACAAAAAACCATATCCCTAAACCTAACTCTCACCCTAACACTAGCCTTAGCCCTAACCCTCTCACTAACTGTAACCTAACCCTAATCCTAGCCTAAACTCTATCCCTAGCCCTAACCCTAACCCAACACCTACCACTAACCGTAACGCTAACCCAAACCCTAACCAGAACCAGAACCGTAACCCTAACCCTAACCCGAGCCCTAAACCTAACCCTAGCCCTGACCCTAACACTAAGCCTAACCCTAGCGCTAACCCTAACCCCAACCCCAACCACAACACCAACCGCAACCACAACCGTAACCCTAAGCCTAACCCTAACCCTAACCCTAACCTCAACCACAACCCTAGCCCTAACTCTAACCCTAACCCTAACCCTAACCCTAACCGTAACCCCAAACCTAACCCTAGCCCTAGCCCTAACATTAACCCTAACCCTAGCCATAGCCTTAATCCTCACCCTAACCCTAACCCAAACCCTAACCCAAACCCTAGCCCTAACCCTAACCCAAAGCCTACCACTAAACCTAACCAAAACCCTAACCATAATCATAAACCTAACCCTAACCCTAGCCCTAATCCTAATGATAACCCTAGCCCCAACCCTAACCCTAAAACTAACCCTCACCCTAAACCTAGGCCTCACCCTAACCCCAACCCTAACCCTAACCCTCACCAAGCCCTAACCCTAGCCCTAAGCCTAGCCCTAACCGTAGCCCTAGCCCCAGCCCTAACCCTAACCCTAACCCTTGCCCTAGCCCTAGCCCTAGCCCTAGCCCTAACCCTAACCCTAACCCAAGCCCTAACCCTAGCCCTAACCCTAGGCCTAACCGTAGCCCTAGCAGTAGCCCTAGCCCTAGCCCGAACACTAACCCTAACCCTAACCCAAACCCTAACCCTAACTCTAACCTTAACCCCAACCCTAACCCTAACCCTAACCCTAACCCTAACCCTAACCCTCGACCTAACCCTAGCCCTAACCCTAATCCTAACGCTTACCATAACCCTAACCCTAACAAAAAACCATATCCCTAAACCTAAATCTCACCCTAACCCTAGCCTTAGCCCTAACCCTCTCACTAACTGTAACCCTAACCCTAATCCTAGCCCAAACCCTAACCCTAGCCCTAACCCAACCCCTACCACTAACCCTAACCCTAACCCAAACCCTAACCAGAACCGTAACCCTAAACCTAACACTAACCCGAGCCCTAAACCTGAACCTAACCCTAACCCTAACCATAACCCTAACCCTAGCGCTAATCCTAACTCTAACGCTAACCCTAAACCTAACCCTAGCCCTAGCCCTAACCCTAGGCCTAGCCGTAACCATACCCCTACCCCTACCCCTGCCCCTAACCCAAATTGTAACCCTAAACTGAACCTGAACCTGAACCCTAACCCTAGCCCTAGCTCTAGCTCTAACCCTAGCCCTAACCGTTACCCTAGCCCTAGCCCTAGCCCTAACCCTAGCCCTAATCCTAGCCCGAACCCTAACCCTAACCCTAGCCCTAACCCTAACCCTAACCCTAGCCCTAACCCTAACCCTAACCCTAACCCTAACCCTAACCCTAACCCTAGCCCTAGCCCTAACACTAACACTAACCCTATCCCTATCCCTATCCCTATCCCTATCCCTATTCCTATCCCTATCCCAAGCCCTAGCCCTAGCTCTAACACTACAACTAACCCTAGCCCTACCCCTAAACCTGCCCCTAAGCCTAACCCTAACCCTACACCTAAACCTAACCCTAACCCTAACCCAAACCCTAACCCTAACACTAACCCTAGCCCTAGCCCTAGCCCTAGCCCTAGCCCTAACCCTAACACAAACCCTAGCCCTAGCCCTAGCCCTCGCCCTAAACCTAACCCTAACCCTAACCCTAACCCTAGCCCTAGCCCTAACCCTACCCTAAACCTAACCTGAACTCTAGCCCTAACCCTTGCCCTAACTCTAACCCTAACCCTAACCCTAACCCTAACCCTAACCATAGCCGTAACCCTAACACTACCCTAATCCTACCCCTACCCCTACCCCTACCCCTAACCCTAACCGTAGCCCTGACCCTAATGCTAACCCTGGCCCTAACACTAACCCTAACCCTCACCCTAACCCTAGCCCTGACCCTCACCCTAACCCCAACCCTAACCCTAACCCTAACTCTAACTCTAAGCATAGCCCTTGCCCTAACCCTTGCCCTAGCCCTAGCCCTAGCCCTAACCCTCACCCTAACCCTAACCCTAACCCTAACCCTAACCCTAACCCTAACCATAGCCCTTGCCTAACCCTTGCCCTAGCCCTAGCCCTAACCCTCACCCTAACCCTCACCCTAACCCTAACCCTAACCCTAACCCTAACCCTAACCATAGCCCTTGCCTAACCCTTGCCCTAGCCCTAGCCCTAGCCCTAACCCTAACCCAAGCCCTAACCCTAGCCCTAACCCTAGCCCTAACCTTAGCCCTAACTGTAGCCCTAGGAGTAACCCTAGCCCTAGCCCGAACACTAACCCTAACCCTAACACAAACCCTAACCCTAACCCTAACTCTAACCTTAACCCTAACCCTAACCTTAACCCTAACCCTAACCCTCGACCTAACCCTAGCCCTAACCCTAATCCTAACGCTAACCATAACCCTAACCCTAACAAAAAACCGTATCCCTAAACCTAAATCTCACCCTAACACTAGCCTTAGCCCTAACCCTCTCACTAACTGTAACCCTAACCCTAATCCTAGCCTAAACTCTATCCCTAGCCCTAACCCTAACCCAACACCTACCACTAACCGTAACGCTAACCCAAACCCTAACCAGAACCAGAACCGTAACCCTAGACCTAACCCGAGCCCTAAACCTAACCCTAGCCCTAACCCTAAACCTAAGCCTAACCCTAGCGCTAACCCTAACCCTAACCCTAAACCTAACTATAGCCTTAACCCTAAGCCTAGGCCTAGACCTAACCCTACCCCTACCCCTACCCCTAAACCAAACTGTAACCCTAAACTGAAACTGAACCCTAACCCTAACCCTAGCCCTAGCTCTAGTTCTAAACCTAGCCCTAACCCTTACCCTAGCCCTAGCCCTAACCCTAGACCTTTCCCTAACCCAAAGCCTACCACTAACCCTAATACAAACCCTAACCATAACCGTAGCCCTAACCCTAATGCTTACCCTAGCCCTAACACTAACCAGAACCCTCACCCTAACCCTAGCCCTCACCCTATACCTAACCCTAACCCTAACCCTAACCCTTGCCCTAGCCCAAGCCCTAGCCATAGCCCTAACCCTAACACTAGCCCTAGCCTTAGCCCTAACCCTTGTCCGAGCCCTAACCCTAACCATAGCCGTAACCCTAACCCTACCCTAATCCTACCCCTACCCCTTCCCATAACCCTAACCGTAGCCCTGACCCTAATGCTAACGCTGGCCCTAACACTAACCCTAACCCTCACCCTAACCCTAGTCCTGACCCTCACCCTAACCCCAACCGTAACCCTAACCCGATCTCTAACCCTAACCATAGCCCTTGCCCTAACCCTTGCCCTAGCCCTAGCCCGAGCCCTAACCCTAACCCTAACCCAAGCCCTACCCCTAGCCCTAACCCTAGCCCTTACCGTAGCCCTAGCAGTAACCCTAGCCCTAGCCTGAACACTAACCCTAACCCAAACCCTAACCCTAACCCTAAACCTAACTCTAACCTTAACCCTAACCCTAACCCTAACCCTAACCCTAACCCTAACCCTAACCCTCGACCTAACCCTAGCCCTAATCCTAATCCTAACGCTAACCATAACCCTAACCCTAACAAAAAACCATATCCCTAAACCTAACTCTCACCCTAACACTAGCCTTAGCCCTAACCCTCTCACTAACTGTAACCCTAACCCTAATCCTAGCCTAAACTCTATCCCTAGCCCTAACCCTAACCCAACACCTACCACTAACCCTAACGCTAACCCAAACCCTAACCAGAACCAGAACCGTAACCCTAACCCTAACCCGAGCCCTAAACCTAACCCTAGCCCTAACCCTAACCCTAAGCCTAACCCTAGCGCTAACCCTAACCCTAACCCTAAACCTAACTATAGCCTTAACCCAAACCCTAGGCCTAGACCTAACCCTACCCCTACCCCTACCCCTAAACCAAACTGTAACCCTAAACTAAAACTGAACCCTAACCCTAACCCTAGCCCTAGCTCTAGTTCTAAACCTAGCCCTAACCCTGACCCTAGCCCTAGCCCTAACCCTAGACCTTACCCTAACTCAAAGCCTACCACTAACCCTAACACAAACCCTAACCATAACCGTAGACCTAACCCTAATGCTAACCCTAACCCTAGCCCTAACACTAACCAGAACCCTCACCCTAACCCTAGCCCTCACCCTATACCTAACCCGAACCCTAAACCTTAACCCTAACCCTAACCCTAACCTAAGCCCTAACCCTAGCCCTAACGCTAGCCCTATACGTAGCCCTAGCCCTAGCCCTAGCCCTAACCCTAGCCCTAGCCCGAACCTGAACCCGAACCCTAACCCTAACCCTAACCCTAACCCTAGCCCAAAGCGTCACCCTAACGATAACCCTAACCCTAGACCTAACCCTAACCCTAACCCTAAACCTCACCCTAGCCCTAACCCTAACCCTAACCCTAACCCTAACTCTAACCCTAAGCATAGCCCTTGCCCTAACCCTTGCCCTAGCCCTAGCCCTAACCCTCACCCTAACCCTAACCCTAACCCTAACCCTAACCCTAACCCTAACCATAGCCCTTGCCTAACCCTTGCCCTAGCCCTAGCCCTAGCCCTAGCCCTAACCCTAACCCAAGCCCTAACCCTAGCCCTAACCCTAGCCCTAACCTTAGCCCTAACTGTAGCCCTAGCAGTAACCCTAGCCCTAGCCCTAGCCCGAACACTAACCCTAACCCTAACACAAACCCTAACCCTAACCCTAACTCTAACCTTAACCCTAACCCTAACCTTAACCCTAACCCTAACCCTCGACCTAACCCTAGCCCTAACCCTAATCCTAACGCTAACCATAACCCTAACCCTAACAAAAAACCGTATCCCTAAACCTAAATCTCACCCTAACACTAGCCTTAGCCCTAACCCTCTCACTAACTGTAACCTAACCCTAATCCTAGCCTAAACTCTATCCCTAGCCCTAACCCTAACCCAACACCTACCACTAACCGTAACGCTAACCCAAACCCTAACCAGAACCAGAACCGTAACCCTAAACCTAACCCGAGCCCTAAACCTAACCCTAGCCCTAACCCTAACCTTAAGCCTAACCCTAGCGCTAACCCTAACCCTAACCCTAAACCTAACTATAGCCTTAACCCTAACCCTAGGCCTAGACCTAACCCTACCCCTACCCCTAAACCAAACTGTAACCCTAAACTGAAACTGAACCCTAACCCTAACCCTAGCCCTAGCTCTAGTTCTAAACCTAGCCCTAAACCTTACCCTAGCCCTAGCCCTAACCCTAGACCTTACCCTAACCCAAAGCCTACCACTAACCCTAATACAAACCCTCACCCTAACCGGAGCCCTCACCCTATACCTAACCCTAACCCTAACCCTAACCCTTGCCCTAGCCCAAGCCCTAGCCATAGCCCTAACCCTAACACTAGCCCTAGCCTTAGCCCTAACCCTTGTCCGAGCCCTAACCCTAACCATAGCCGTAACCCTAACCCTACCCTAATCCTACCCCTACCCCTTCCCATAACCCTAACCGTAGCCCTGACCCTAATGCTAACCCTGGCCCTAACACTAACCCTAACCCTCACCCTAACCCTAGTCCTGACCCTCACCCTAACCCCAAACGTAACCCTAACCCGATCTCTAACCCTAACCATAGCCCTTGCCCTAACCCTTGCCCTAGCCCTAGCCCTAGCCCGAGCCCTAACCCTCACCCTCACCCTAACCCTAACCCTAACCCTAACCCTAACCATAGCCCTTGCCCTAACCCTTGCCCTAGCCCTAGCCCTAGCCCTAACCCTAACCCTAACCCAAGCCCTACCCCTAGCCCTAACCCTAGCCCTTACCATAGCCCTAGCAGTAACCCTAGCCCTAGCCTGAACACTAACCCTAACCCAAACCCTAACCCTAACCCTAACCCTAACCCTAACTCTAACCTTAACCCTAACCCTAACCCTAACCCTAACCCTAACCCTAGCCCTAACCCTAGCCCTATCCGTAGCCCTAGCCCTAGCCCTAACCCTAGCCCTAGCCCTAACCCTAGACCTTACCCTAACTCAAAGCCTACCACTAACCCTAACACAAACCCTAACCATAACCGTAGCCCTAACCCTAATGCTAACCCTAGCCCTAACACTAACCAGAACCCTCACCCGAGCCCTTGCCCTAGCCCTAACCCTAGCCCTAGCCCGAACCCTAAGCCTAAGCCTAAGACTAACCCTAACCCTAGCCCAAAGCGTCACCCTAACGATAACCCTAACCCTAGAGCTAACCCTAACCCTAACCCAAACCCTAACCCAAACCCTAGCCCAAACCCTAACCCAAAGCCTACCACTAAACCTAACCAAAACCCTAACCATAATCATAAACCTAACCCTAACCCTAGCCCTCACCCTAATGATAACCCTAGCCCTAACCCTAACCCTAAAACTAACCCTCACCCCTAACCTAGCCCTCACCCTCACCCTAACTCTACTCCTAACCCTAAACCTCACCGAACCCTAACCCTAGCCATAACGCTAGCCCTAACCGTAGCCCTAGCCCTAGCCCTAACCCTAACCCTAACCCTAAACCTAAACCTAACTCTAACGCTAACGCTAACGCCAGCCCTAACCCTAATGCTAACCCTAGCCGTAACCCTCACCCTCACCCACACCCTAACCATAGCCCTCACACTGACCCTAACCCTAACCGTAACAATAGCCCTTGACCTAACCCTTGCCCTAGCCCTATCCCTATCCCTAGTCCTAGCCCTAGCCCTATCCCTATCCCTGTCCCTATCCCTAGTCCTAGCCCTAGCCCTAACCCTAGCCCTAGCCCTAACCCTAACCCTAACCCTAACCCTAAACATAATCCAAGCCCTAACCCTAACCCTAACCTTAGCCCTAACTGTAGCCCTAGCAGTAACCCTAGCCCTAGCCCGAACACTAACCCTAACCCTAACACAAACCCTAACCCTAACCCTAACTCTAACCTTAACCCTAACCCTAACCTTAACCGTAACCCTAACCCTCGACCTAACCCTAGCCCTAACCCTAATCCTAACGCTAACCATAACCCTAACCCTAACCCAAACCATATCCCTGAACCTAAGCCTTACCCTAACACTAGCCTTAGCCCTAACCCTCTCACTAACTGTAACCTAAACCTAATCATAGCCTAAACTCTATCCCTAGCCCTAACCCTAACCCAACACCTACCACTAACCCTAACGCTAACCCAAACCCTTACCAGAACCAGAACCGTAACCCTAAACCTAACCCGAGCCCTAAACCTAACTCTAGCCCTAACCCTAACCCTAAGCCTAACCCTAGCGCTAACCCTAACCCTAAACCTAACTATAGCCTTAACCCTAACCCTAGGCCTAGACCTAACCCTACCCCTATGCCTACTCCTAAACCAAACTGTAACCCTAAACTGAAACTGAACCCTAACCCTAACCCTAGCCCTAGCTCTAGTTCTAAACCTAGCCCTAACCCTTACCCTAGCCCTAGCCCTAACCCTAGACCTTACCCTAACCCAAAGCCTACCACTAACCCTAATACAAACCCTAACCATAACCGTAGCCCTAACCCTAATGCTTACCCTAGCCCTAACACTAACCAGAACCCTCACCCTAACCCTAGCCCTCACCCTATACCTAACCCTAACCTTAACCCTTGCCCTAGCCATAGCCCTAACCCTAACCCTAACCATAGCCGTAACCCTAACCCTACCCTAATCCTACCCCTACCCCTACCCCTAACCCTAACCGTAGCCCTGACCCTAATGCTAACCCTGGGCCTAACACTAACCCTAACCCTAACAAAAAACCATATCCCTAAACCTAACTCTCACCCTAACACTAGCCTTAGCCCTAACCCTCTCACTAACTGTAACCCTAACCCTAATCCTAGCCTAAACTCTATCCCTAGCCCTAACCCTAACCCAACACCTACCACTAACCCTAACGCTAACCCAAACCCTAACCAGAACCAGAACCGTAACCCTAACCCTAACCCGAGCCCTAAACCTAACCCTAGCCCTAACCCTAACGCTAAGCCTAACCCTAGCGCTAACCCTAACCCTAACCCGAAACCTAACTATAGCCTTAACCCAAACCCTAGGCCTAGACCTAACCCTACCCCTATGCCTACCCCTAAACCAAACTGTAACCCTAAACTAAAACTGAACCCTAACCCTAACCCTAGCCCTAGCTCTAGTTCTAAACCTAGCCCTAACCCTGACCCTAGCCCTAGCCCTAACCCTAGACCTTACCCTAACTCAAAGCCTACCACTAACCCTAACACAAACCCTAACGATAACCGTAGACCTAACCCTAATGCTAACCCTAGCCCTAACACTAACCAGAACCCTCACCCTAACCCTAGCCCTCACCCTATACCTAACCCGAACCCTAAACCTTAACCCTAACCCTAACCCTAGCCCAAAGCGTCACCCTAACGATAACCCTAACCCTAGACATAAGCCTAACCCTAACCCTAACCCTAAACCTCACCCTAGCCCTAACCCTAACCCTAACCCTAACCCTAACCCTTACCCTAACCCTAACCCTAACCCTAACCCTAACCCTAACCCAAACAGTATCCCTAACCCTAACCATAACCCTAGGCTTAGCCCTAACCCTCTCACTTACAATAACCCTAACCCTAACCCTAGCCCCAACCCTGACCCTAGCCCTAACACTAACCCAACCCCTACCACTAACCCTAACCCTAACCCAAACCCTAACCATAACCGTAACCCTAACCCTAACCCGAGCCCTAAACCTAACCCTATCCCTAACCCTAAACGTAACCCTAGCGCTAACCCTAACGCTAACCCCAACCCTAAACCTAACCTTAGCCCTAATTCTAACCCTAGGCCTAGCCCTAACCTTAGCCCTAGCCCTACCCTACCCCTACCCCTAACTCAAACTGTAACCCTAAACTGAACCTGAACCCTAACGCTAGCCCTAACTCTAGCTCTAACGCATGTCCTAACAGTTACCCAGCCCTAGCCCTAGCCCTAAGACTAGCCCTAGCCCTAATCCTAACCTTAACCCTAACCCTAACCCGAACCCTAGCCCTAACCCGAACCCTAGCCCTAACCGTAACCCTAACCCTAGCCCTAGCCCTAGCCCTAGCCCTATCCCTAGCCCTAGCCCGAGCCTTAACCCTAAACCTAACCCTAGCCCAGACCCTATCCCTAAACCTATCCCTACCCCTAAACCTAACCCTAGCCCTAACCCTAACCCTAACCCTAACCCTAACCCTACCCCTAACCCTAACCCTAGCCCTAGCGCTAACCCTAACCCTAACCCTACCCCTAACCCTAACACTAGCCCTAGCGCTAACCCTAACGCTAACCCTAACCCTAGCCCTAGCCCTAGCTTTAACCCTAGCCCTAGCCCTAGCCCTAGCCCTAAACCTAACCCCAACCCCAACCCTAACCCTAACCCTAACCCGAACCGAACCCGAACTCAAACCCTAACCCCAACCCCAACCACAACACAACACCAACCGCAACCACAACCGTAACCCTAACCCTAACCCTAACCCTAACCTCAACCACAACCCTAGCCCTAACTCTAACCCTAACCCTAACCCTAACCGTAACCCTAACCGTAACCCCAAACCTAACCCTAGCCCTACCCTAACATTAACCCTAACCCTAGCCATAGCCTTAATCCTCACCCTAACCCTAACCCTAACCCAAACCCTAACCCAAACCCTAGCCCTAACCCTAACCCAAAGCCTACCACTAACCCTAACACAAATCCTAACCATAACCGTAGCCCTAACCTTAATGCTAACCCTAGCCCTAACACTAACCAGAACCCTCAACCTAACCCTAGCCCTCACCCTATACCTAACCCGAACCCTAACCCTAACCCGAAACTAAGCCCTAACCCTAGCCCTAACCCTAGCCCTATCCGTAGCCCTAGCCCTAGCCCTAACCCTAGCCCTAGCCCTAACCCTAGACCTTACCCTAACTCAAAGCCTACCACTAACCCTAACACAAACCCTAACCATAACCGTAGCCCTAACCCTAATGCTAACCCTAGCCCTAACACTAACCAGAACCCTCACCCTAGCCCTAGCCCTAGCCCTAACCCTAGCCCTAGCCCGAACCCTAAGCCTAAGCCTAAGCCTAACCCTAACCCTAGCCCAAAGCGTCACCCTAACGATAACCCTAACCCTAGAGCTAACCCTAACCCTAACCCAAACCCTAACCCAAACCCTAGCCCTAACCCTAACCCAAAGCCTACCACTAAACCTAACCAAAACCCTAACCATAATCATAAACCTAACCCTAACCCTAGCCCTCACCCTAATGATAACCCTAGCCCTAACCCTAACCCTAAAACTAACCCTCACCCCTAACCTAGCCCTCACCCTCACCCTAACTCTACTCCTAACCCTAAACCTCACCGAACCCTAACCCTAGCCATAACGCTAGCCCTAACCGTAGCCCTAGCCCTAGCCCTAACCCTAACCCTAACCCTAAACCTAAACCTAACTCTAACGCTAACGCTAACGCCAGCCCTAACCCTAATGCTAACCCTAGCCGTAACCCTCACCCTCACCCACACCCTAACCATAGCCCTCACACTGACCCTAACCCTAACCGTAACAATAGCCCTTGACCTAACCCTTGCCCTAGCCCTATCCCTATCCCTAGTCCTAGCCCTATCCCTATCCCTATCCCTGTCCCTATCCCTAGTCCTAGCTCTAGCCCTAACCCTAGCCCTAGCCCTAACCCTAACCCTAACCCTAACCCTAAACATAATCCAAGCCCTAACCCTAGCCGTAGCCCTAACCCCACCCTAACCCTAACCCGAACTCTAGCCCTAACCCGAACCATAGCCCTAACCCTATCCCTAACCCTAGCCCTAGCCCTAGCCCTAGCCCTAGCCCTATACCTAGCCCTAGCCCGAGCCTTAACCCTAAACCTAACCCTAGCCCAGACCCTATCCCTAAACCTATCCCTACCCCTACACCTAACCCTATCCCTAACCCTAAACGTAACCCTAGCGCTAACCCTAGCGCTAAC
>NC_139475.1:27390000-27480000 GCF_057233095.1 Heloderma suspectum | reverse complement strand
CTCTAACCCTAACCATAGCCCTTGCCCTAACCCTTGCCCTAGCCCTAATCCTAACGCTAACCATAACCCTAACCCTAACAAAAAACCATATCCCTAAACCTAACTCTCACCCTAACACTAGCCTTAGCCCTAACCCTCTCACTAACTGTAACCTAACCCTAATCCTAGCCTAAACTCTATCCCTAGCCCTAACCCTAACCCAACACCTACCACTAACCGTAACGCTAACCCAAACCCTAACCAGAACCAGAACCGTAACCCTAACCCTAACCCGAGCCCTAAACCTAACCCTAGCCCTGACCCTAACACTAAGCCTAACCCTAGCGCTAACCCTAACCCTAACCCTAAACCTAACTATAGCCTTAACCCTAACCCTAGGCCTAGACCTAACCCTACCCCTATGCCTACCCCTAAACCAAACTGTAACCCTAACCCTAACCCTAGCCCTAGCTCTAGTTCTAAACCTAGCCCTAACCCTTACCCTAGCCTAGCCCTAACCCTAGACCTTACCCTAACCCAAAGCCTACCACTAACCCTAATACAAACCCTAACCATAGCCGTAACCCTAACCCTACCCTAATCGTACCCCTACCCCTACCCCTAACCCTAACCGTAGCCCTGACCCTAATGCTAACCCTGGCCCTAACACTAACCCTAACCCTCACCCTAACCCTAGTCCTGACCCTCACCCTAACCCCAACCGTAACCCTAACCCGAACTCTAACCCTAATCATAGTCCTTGCCCTAACCCTTGCCCTAGCCCTAGCCCTAGCCCTAGCCCTAACCCTCACCCTAAACCTAACCCTAAACCTAACCCTAACACTAACCATAGCCCTTGCCCTAACCCTTGCCCTAGCCCTAACCCTAACCCTAACCCTAACCCTAACCCAAGCCCTAACCCTAGCCCTAACCCTAATCCTAACGCTAACCATAACCCTAACCCTAACAAAAAACCATATCCCTAAACCTAAATCTCTCCCTAACACTAGCCTTAGCCCTAACCCTCTCACTAACTGTAACCCTAACCCTAATCCTAGCCCTAGCTCTAGTTCTAACCCTAGCCCTAACCCTTACCCTAGCCCTAGCCCTAACCCTAGACCTTATCCTAGCCCTATCCGTAGCCCTAGCCCTAGCCCTAACCCTAGCCCTAGCCCGAACCCTAACCCTAACCCTAACCCTAAGCCTAGCCCAAAGCGTCACCCTAACGATAACCCTAACCCTAGAACTAACCCTAACCCTAACCCTAACCCTAAACCTCACCCTAGCCCTAACCCTAACCCAAACCCTTACCCTAACCCTAACCCTAACCCAAACAGTATCCCTAACCCTAAGCATAACCCTAGGCTTAGCCCTAACCCTCTCACTTACAATAACCCTAACCCTAACCCTAGCCCCAACCCTGACCCTAGCCCGAACCCTAACCCAACCCCTACCACTAACCCTAACCCTAACCCAAACCCTAACCATAACCGTAACCCTAACCCTAACCCGAGCCCTAAACCTAACCCTATCCCTAACCCTAAACGTAACCCTAGCGCTAACCCTAACGCTAACCCTAACCCTAAACCTAACCTTAGCCCTAATTCTAACCCTAGGCCTAGCCCTAACCCTAGCCCTAGCCCTACCCTACCCCTACCCCTAACTCAAACTGTAACCCTAAACTGAACCTGAACCCTAACGCTAGCCCTAACTCTAGCTCTAACGCATGTCCTAACCGTTACCCTAGCCCTAGCCCTAGCCCTAAGACTAGCCCTAGCCCTAATCCTAACCCTAACCCTAACCCAAACCCTAACCCAAACCCTAGTCCTAACCCTAACCCAAAGCCTACCACTAAACCTAACCAAAACCCTAACCATAATCATAAACCTAACCCTAACCCTAGCCCTAACCCTAATGATAACCCTAGCCCTAACCCAAACCCTAAAACTAACCCTCACCCTAAACCTAGCCCTCACCCTAACCCTAACTCTACTCCTAACCCTAAACCTCACCGAACCCTAACCCTAGCCATAACGCTAGCCCTAACCGTAGCCCTAGCCCTAGCCCTAACCCTAACCCTAACCCTAACCCTAACCCTTAACCTAAACCTAACTCTAACGCTAACGCCAGCCCTAACCCTAATGCTAACCCTAGCCGTAACCCTCACCGTCACCGTCACCCTCACCCTAACCATAGCCCTCACACTGACCCTAACCCTAACCGTAACAATAGCCCTTGACCTAACCCTTGCCCTAGCCCTAGCCCTATCCCTATCCCTAGTCCTATCCCTATCCCTATCCCTATCCCTATCCCTATCCCTATCCCTAGTCCTAGCCCTAGCCCTAGCCCTAACCCTAACCCTAACCCTAACCCAAACCCAAGCCCTAACCCTAGCCGTAGCCCTAACCCCACCCTAACCCTAACCCGAACTCTAGCCCTAACCCGAACCCTAGCCCGAACCCTAACCCTAGCCTTAGACCTAGCCCTAGCCCTATCCCTAGCCCTATCCCGAGCCTTAACCCTAAATCTAACCCTAGCCCAGACCCTATCCCTAAACCTATCGCTAGCCCTAAACCTAACCCTAGCCCTAACACTAACCCTAACCCTAACCCTAACCCTAACCCTACCCCTAACCCTAACCCTAACCCTAACCCCAGCCCTCGCGCTAACCCTAATCCTACCCCTACCCCTACCCCTAACCCTAGCCCTAGTGCTAACCCTAACGCTAACTCTAACCCTAGCCCTAGCCCTAGCTTTAACCTTAGCCCGAGCCCTAGCCCTAGCCCTAAACCTAACCCCAACCGCAACCCTAACCCTAACCCAAACCATAAATCTACCCCAAACCCTAACCCTAACCCTAACCCGAACCGAACCCGAACTCAAACCCTAACCCCAACCCCAACCCTAGCCCTAACTCTAACCCTAACCCTAACCCTAACCCTAACCCTAACCGTAACCCTAACCGTAACCCCAAACCTAACCCTAGACCTAGCCCTAACATTAACCCTAACCCTAGCCCTAACCCTAGACCTTACCCTAACCCAAAGCCTACCACTAACCCTAATACAAACCCTAACCATAACCGTAGCCCTAACCCTAATGCTTACCCTAGCCCTAACACTAACCAGAACCCTCACCCTAACCCTAGCCCTCACCCTATACCTAACCCTAACCCTAACCCTAACCCTAACCCTTGCCCTAGCCGAAGCCCTAGCCATACCTCTAACCCTAACACTAGCCCTAGCCTTAGCCCTAACCCTTGTCCGAGCCCTAACCCTAACCATAGCCGTAACCCTAACCCTACCCTAATCCTACCCCTACCCCTACCCGTAACCCTAACTGTAGCCCTGACCCTAATGCTAACCCTGGCCCTAACACTAACCCTAACCCTCACCCTAACCCTAGTCCTGACCCTCACCCTAACCCCAACCGTAACCCTAACCCGAACTCTAACCCTAACCATAACCCTTGCCCTAGCCCTAGCCCTAGCCCTAGCCCTAGCCCTAGCCCTAGCCCTAGCCCTAACCCTCACCCTAACCCTAACCCTAACCCTAACCCTAACCCTAACCCTAACCATAGCCCTTGCCCTAACCCTTGCCCTAGCCCTAGCCCTAACCCTAACCCTAAACCTAACCCAAGCCCTAACCCTAGCCCTAACCCTAGGCCTAACCGTAGCCCTAGCAGTAACCCTAGCCCTAGCCCTAGCCCGAACACTAACCCTAACCCTAACCCAAACCCTAACCCTAACCCTAACTCTAACCTTAACCTTAACCCTAACCCTAACCCTAACCCTAACCCTAACCATAGCCCTTGCCCTAACCCTTGCCCTAGCCCTAGCCCTAGCCCTAACCCTAAACCTAACCCAAGCCCTAACCCTAGCCCTAACCCTAGGCCTAACCGTAGCCCTAGCAGTAACCCTAGCCCTAGCCCTAGCCCGAACACTAACCCTAACCCTAACCCTAACCCTAACCCTAACCCTCGACCTAACCCTAGCCCTAACCCTAATCCTAACGCTAACCATAACCCTAACCCTAACAAAAAAACATATCCCTAAACCTAAATCTCACCCTAACCCTAGTCTTAGCCCTATCCCTCTCACTAACTGTAACCCTAACCCTAATCCTAGCCCAAACCCTAACCCTAGCCCTAACCCAACCCCTACCACTAACCCTAACCCTAACCCAAACCCTAACCAGAACCGTAACCCTAAACATAACACTAACCCGAGCCCTAAACCTGAACCTAGCCCTAACCCTAACCATAACCCTAACCCTAGCGCTAATCCTAACTCTAACGCTAACCCTAAACCTAACCCTAGCCCTAACCCTAACCCTAACCCTAGGCCTAGCCGTAACCATACCCCTACCCCTACCCCTGCCCCTAACCCAAACTGTAACCCTAAACTGAACCTGAACCTGAACCCTAACCCTAGTCCTAGCTCTAGCTCTAACCCTAGCCCTAACCGTTACCTAGCCCTAGCCCTAGCCCTAACCCTAGCCCTAATCCTAGCCCGAACCCTAACCCTAACCCTAGCCCTAGCCCTAGCCCTAAACCTAACCCTAGCCCTAACCCTAACCCTAACCCTAACCCTAACCCTAACCCTAGCCCTAGCCCTAACACTAACACTAACACTAACACTAACACTAACACTAACACTAACACTAACCCTATCCCTATCCCTATCCCTATCCCTATCCCTATCCCTATCCCAAGCCCTAGCCCTAGCTCTAACACTACAACTAACCCTAGCCCTACCCCTAAACCTGCCCCTAAGTCTAACCCTAACCCTACACCTAAACCTAACCCTAACACTAACCCTAACACTAACCCTAGCCCTAGCCCTAGCCCTAACCCTAACACAAACCCTAGCCCTAGCCCTCGCCCTAAACCTAACCCTAAACCTAACCCTAACCCTAGCCCTAGCCCTAACCCTACCCTAAACCTAACCTGAACTCTAGCCCTAACCCTTGCCCTAACTCTAACCCTAACCCTAACCCTAACCCTAACCATAGCCGTAACCCTAACCCTACCCTAATCCTACCCCTACCCCTACCCCTAACCCTAACCGTAGCCCTGACCCTAATGCTAACCCTGGCCCTAACACTAACCCTAACCCTCACCCTAACCCTAGCCCTGACCCTCACCCTAACCCCAACCCTAACCCTAACCCTAACCCTAACTCTAACCCTAAGCATAGCCCTTGCCCTAACCCTTGCCCTAGCCCTAGCCCTAACCCTCACCCTAACCCTAACCCTAACCCTAACCCTAACCCTAACCATAGCCCTTGCCTAACCCTTGCCCTAGCCCTAGCCCTAGCCCTAGCCCTAACCCTAACCCAAGCCCTAACCCTAGCCCTAACCCTAGCCCTAACCTTAGCCCTAACTGTAGCCCTAGCAGTAACCCTAGCCCTAGCCCGAACACTAACCCTAACCCTAACACAAACCCTAACCCTAACCCTAACTCTAACCTTAACCCTAACCCTAACCTTAACCCTAACCCTAACCCTCGACCTAACCCTAGCCCTAACCCTAATCCTAACGCTAACCATAACCCTAACCCTAACAAAAAACCGTATCCCTAAACCTAAATCTCACCCTAACACTAGCCTTAGCCCTAACCCTCTCACTAACTGTAACCTAACCCTAATCCTAGCCTAAACTCTATCCCTAGCCCTAACCCTAACCCAACACCTACCACTAACCGTAACGCTAACCCAAACCCTAACCAGAACCAGAACCGTAACCCTAAACCTAACCCGAGCCCTAAACCTAACCCTAGCCCTAACCCTAACCCTAAGCCTAAAACTAGCGCTAACCCTAACCCTAACCCTAAACCTAACTATAGCCTTAACCCTAACCCTAGGCCTAGACCTACCCCTACCCCTACCCCTACCCCTAAACCAAACTGTAACCCTAAACTGAAACTGAACCCTAACCCTAACCCTAGCCCTAGCTCTAGTTCTAAACCTAGCCCTAAACCTTACCCTAGCCCTAGCCCTAACCCTAGACCTTACCCTAACCCAAAGCCTACCACTAACCCTAATACAAACCCTCACCCTAACCCTAGCCCTCACCCTATACCTAACCCTAACCCTAAACCTAACCCTTGCCCTAGCCCAAGCCCTAGCCATAGCCCTAACCCTAACACTAGCCCTAGCCTTAGCCCTAACCCTTGTCCGAGCCCTAACCCTAACCATAGCCGTAACCCTAACCCTACCCTAATCCTACCCCTACCCCTTCCCATAACCCTAACCGTAGCCCTGACCCTAATGCTAACCCTGGCCCTAACACTAACACTAACCCTCACCCTAACCCTAGTCCTGACCCTCACCCTAAACCAACCGTAACCCTAACCCGATCTCTAACCCTAACCATAGCCCTTGCCCTAACCCTTGCCCTAGCCCTAGCCCGAGCCCTAACCCTCACCCTAACCCTAACCCTAACCCTTACCCTAACCCTAACCATAGCCCTTGCCCTAACCCTTGCCCTAGCCCTAGCCCTAGCCCTAACCCTAACCCAAGCCCTAACCCTAGCCCTAACCCTAACCCTAACCTTAGCCCTAACTGTAGCCCTAGCAGTAACCCTAGCCCTAGCCCGAACACTAACCCTAACCCTAACACAAACCCTAACCCTAACCCTAACTCTAACCTTAACCCTAACCCTAACCTTAACCCTAACCCTAACCCTCGACCTAACCCTAGCCCTAACCCTAATCCTAACGCTAACCATAACCCTAACCCTAACAAAAAACCGTATCCCTAAACCTAAATCTCACCCTAACACTAGCCTTAGCCCTAACCCTCTCACTAACTGTAACCTAACCCTAATCCTAGCCTAAACTCTATCCCTAGCCCTAACCCTAACCCAACACCTACCACTAACCGTAACGCTAACCCAAACCCTAACCAGAACCAGAACCGTAACCCTAGACCTAACCCGAGCCCTAAACCTAACCCTAGCCCTAACCCTAACCCTAAGCCTAACCCTAGCGCTAACCCTAACCCTAACCCTAACCCTAAACCTAACTATAGCCTTAACCCTAACCCTAGGCCTAGACCTAACCCTACCCCTACCCCTACCCCTAAACCAAACTGTAACCCTAAACTGAAACTGAACCCTAACCCTAACCTTAGCCCTAGCTCTAGTTCTAAACCTAGCCCTAACCCTTACCCTAGCCCTAGCCCTAACCCTAGACCTTACCCTAACCCAAAGCCTACCACTAACCCTAATACAAACCCTAACCATAACTGTAGCCCTAACCCTAATGCTTACCCTAGCTCTAACACTAACCAGAACCCTCACCCTAACCCTAGCCCTCACCCTATACCTAACCCTAACCCTAACCCTAACCCTTGCCCTAGCCCAAGCCCTAGCCATAGCCCTAACCCTAACACTAGCCCTAGCCTTAGCCCTAACCCTTGTCCGAGCCCTAACCCTAACCATAGCCGTAACCCTAACCCTACCCTAATCCTACCCCTACCCCTTCCCATAACCCTAACCGTAGCCCTGACCCTAATGCGAACCCTGGCCCTAACACTAACCCTAACCCTCACCCTAACCCTAGTCCTGACCCTCACCCTAACCCCAACCGTAACCCTAACCCGATCTCTAACCCTAACCATAGCCCTTGCCCTAACCCTTGCCCTAGCCCTAATCCTAACGCTAACCATAACCCTAACCCTAACAAAAAACCATATCCCTAAACCTAACTCTCACCCTAACACTAGCCTTAGCCCTAACCCTCTCACTAACTGTAACCTAACCCTAATCCTAGCCTAAACTCTATCCCTAGCCCTAACCCTAACCCAACACCTACCACTAACCGTAACGCTAACCCAAACCCTAACCAGAACCAGAACCGTAACCCTAACCCTAACCCGAGCCCTAAACCTAACCCTAGCCCTGACCCTAACACTAAGCCTAACCCTAGCGCTAACCCTAACCCTAACCCTAAACCTAACTATAGCCGTAACCCTAACCCTAGGCCTAGACCTAACCCTACCCCTATGCCTACCCCTAAACCAAACTGTAACCCTAACCCTAACCCTAGCCCTAGCTCTAGTTCTAAACCTAGCCCTAACCCTTACCCTAGCCTAGCCCTAACCCTAGACCTTACCCTAACCCAAAGCCTACCACTAACCCTAATACAAACCCTAACCATAGCCGTAACCCTAACCCTACCCTAATCGTACCCCTACCCCTACCCCTAACCCTAACCGTAGCCGTGACCCTAATGCTAACCCTAACCCTAACCCTAACCCAAGCCCTAACCCTAGCCCTAACCCTAATCCTAACGCTAACCATAACCCTAACCCTAACAAAAAACCATATCCCTAAACCTAAATCTCTCCCTAACACTAGCCTTAGCCCTAACCCTCTCACTAACTGTAACCCTAACCCTAATCCTAGCCCTAGCTCTAGTTCTAACCCTAGCCCTAACCCTTACCCTAGCCCTAGCCCTAACCCTAGACCTTATCCTAGCCCTATCCGTAGCCCTAGCCCTAGCCCTAACCCTAGCCCTAGCCCGAACCCTAACCCTAACCCTAACCCTAAGCCTAGCCCAAAGCGTCACCCTAACGATAACCCTAACCCTAGAACTAACCCTAACCCTAACCCTAACCCTAAACCTCACCCTAGCCCTAACCCTAACCCAAACCCTTACCCTAACCCTAACCCTAACCCAAACAGTATCCCTAACCCTAAGCATAACCCTAGGCTTAGCCCTAACCCTCTCACTTACAATAACCCTAACCCTAACCCTAGCCCCAACCCTGACCCTAGCCCGAACCCTAACCCAACCCCTACCACTAACCCTAACCCTAACCCAAACCCTAACCATAACCGTAACCCTAACCCTAACTCGAGCCCTAAACCTAACCCTATCCCTAACCCTAAACGTAACCCTAGCGCTAACCCTAACGCTAACCCTAACCCTAAACCTAACCTTAGCCCTAATTCTAACCCTAGGCCTAGCCCTAACCCTAGCCCTAGCCCTACCCTACCCCTACCCCTAACTCAAACTGTAACCCTAAACTGAACCTGAACCCTAACGCTAGCCCTAACTCTAGCTCTAACGCATGTCCTAACCGTTACCCTAGCCCTAGCCCTAGCCCTAAGACTAGCCCTAGCCCTAATCCTAACCCTAACCCTAACCCAAACCCTAACCCAAACCCTAGTCCTAACCCTAACCCAAAGCCTACCACTAAACCTAACCAAAACCCTAACCATAATCATAAACCTAACCCTAACCCTAGCCCTAACCCTAATGATAACCCTAGCCCTAACCCAAACCCTAAAACTAACCCTCACCCTAAACCTAGCCCTCACCCTAACCCTAACTCTACTCCTAACCCTAAACCTCACCGAACCCTAACCCTAGCCATAACGCTAGCCCTAACCGTAGCCCTAGCCCTAGCCCTAACCCTAACCCTAACCCTAACCCTAACCCTAGCCCTAGCCCTAACCCTACCCTAAACCTAACCTGAACTCTAGCCCTAACCCTTGCCCTAACTCTAACCCTAACCCTAACCCTAACCCTAACCATAGCCGTAACCCTAACCCTACCCTAATCCTACCCCTACCCCTACCCCTAACCCTAACCGTAGCCCTGACCCTAATGCTAACCCTGGCCCTAACACTAACCCTAACCCTCACCCTAACCCTAGCCCTGACCCTCACCCTAACCCCAACCCTAACCCTAACCCTAACCCTAACTCTAACCCTAAGCATAGCCCTTGCCCTAACCCTTGCCCTAGCCCTAGCCCTAACCCTCACCCTAACCCTAACCCTAACCCTAACCCTAACCCTAACCATAGCCCTTGCCTAACCCTTGCCCTAGCCCTAGCCCTAGCCCTAGCCCTAACCCTAACCCAAGCCCTAACCCTAGCCCTAACCCTAGCCCTAACCTTAGCCCTAACTGTAGCCCTAGCAGTAACCCTAGCCCTAGCCTGAACACTAACCCTAACCCAAACCCTAACCCTAACCCTAAACCTAACTCTAACCTTAACCCTAACCCTAACCCTAACCCTAACCCTAACCCTAACCCTAACCCTCGACCTAACCCTAGCCCTAATCCTAATCCTAACGCTAACCATAACCCTAACCCTAACAAAAAACCATATCCCTAAACCTAACTCTCACCCTAACACTAGCCTTAGCCCTAACCCTCTCACTAACTGTAACCCTAACCCTAATCCTAGCCTAAACTCTATCCCTAGCCCTAACCCTAACCCAACACCTACCACTAACCCTAACGCTAACCCAAACCCTAACCAGAACCAGAACCGTAACCCTAACCCTAACCCGAGCCCTAAACCTAACCCTAGCCCTAACCCTAACCCTAAGCCTAACCCTAGCGCTAACCCTAACCCTAACCCTAAACCTAACTATAGCCTTAACCCAAACCCTAGGCCTAGACCTAACCCTACCCCTACCCCTACCCCTAAACCAAACTGTAACCCTAAACTAAAACTGAACCCTAACCCTAACCCTAGCCCTAGCTCTAGTTCTAAACCTAGCCCTAACCCTGACCCTAGCCCTAGCCCTAACCCTAGACCTTACCCTAACTCAAAGCCTACCACTAACCCTAACACAAACCCTAACCATAACCGTAGACCTAACCCTAATGCTAACCCTAACCCTAGCCCTAACACTAACCAGAACCCTCACCCTAACCCTAGCCCTCACCCTATACCTAACCCGAACCCTAAACCTTAACCCTAACCCTAACCCTAACCTAAGCCCTAACCCTAGCCCTAACGCTAGCCCTATACGTAGCCCTAGCCCTAGCCCTAGCCCTAACCCTAGCCCTAGCCCGAACCTGAACCCGAACCCTAACCCTAACCCTAACCCTAACCCTAGCCCAAAGCGTCACCCTAACGATAACCCTAACCCTAGACCTAACCCTAACCCTAACCCTAAACCTCACCCTAGCCCTAACCCTAACCCTAACCCTAACCCTAACTCTAACCCTAAGCATAGCCCTTGCCCTAACCCTTGCCCTAGCCCTAGCCCTAACCCTCACCCTAACCCTAACCCTAACCCTAACCCTAACCCTAACCCTAACCCTAACCCTAACCATAGCCCTTGCCTAACCCTTGCCCTAGCCCTAGCCCTAGCCCTAGCCCTAACCCTAACCCAAGCCCTAACCCTAGCCCTAACCCTAGCCCTAACCTTAGCCCTAACTGTAGCCCTAGCAGTAACCCTAGCCCTAGCCCTAGCCCGAACACTAACCCTAACCCTAACACAAACCCTAACCCTAACCCTAACTCTAACCTTAACCCTAACCCTAACCTTAACCCTAACCCTAACCCTCGACCTAACCCTAGCCCTAACCCTAATCCTAACGCTAACCATAACCCTAACCCTAACAAAAAACCGTATCCCTAAACCTAAATCTCACCCTAACACTAGCCTTAGCCCTAACCCTCTCACTAACTGTAACCTAACCCTAATCCTAGCCTAAACTCTATCCCTAGCCCTAACCCTAACCCAACACCTACCACTAACCGTAACGCTAACCCAAACCCTAACCAGAACCAGAACCGTAACCCTAAACCTAACCCGAGCCCTAAACCTAACCCTAGCCCTAACCCTAACCTTAAGCCTAACCCTAGCGCTAACCCTAACCCTAACCCTAAACCTAACTATAGCCTTAACCCTAACCCTAGGCCTAGACCTAACCCTACCCCTACCCCTAAACCAAACTGTAACCCTAAACTGAAACTGAACCCTAACCCTAACCCTAGCCCTAGCTCTAGTTCTAAACCTAGCCCTAAACCTTACCCTAGCCCTAGCCCTAACCCTAGACCTTACCCTAACCCAAAGCCTACCACTAACCCTAATACAAACCCTCACCCTAACCGGAGCCCTCACCCTATACCTAACCCTAACCCTAACCCTAACCCTTGCCCTAGCCCAAGCCCTAGCCATAGCCCTAACCCTAACACTAGCCCTAGCCTTAGCCCTAACCCTTGTCCGAGCCCTAACCCTAACCATAGCCGTAACCCTAACCCTACCCTAATCCTACCCCTACCCCTTCCCATAACCCTAACCGTAGCCCTGACCCTAATGCTAACCCTGGCCCTAACACTAACCCTAACCCTCACCCTAACCCTAGTCCTGACCCTCACCCTAACCCCAAACGTAACCCTAACCCGATCTCTAACCCTAACCATAGCCCTTGCCCTAACCCTTGCCCTAGCCCTAGCCCTAGCCCGAGCCCTAACCCTCACCCTCACCCTAACCCTAACCCTAACCCTAACCCTAACCATAGCCCTTGCCCTAACCCTTGCCCTAGCCCTAGCCCTAGCCCTAACCCTAACCCTAACCCAAGCCCTACCCCTAGCCCTAACCCTAGCCCTTACCATAGCCCTAGCAGTAACCCTAGCCCTAGCCTGAACACTAACCCTAACCCAAACCCTAACCCTAACCCTAACCCTAACCCTAACTCTAACCTTAACCCTAACCCTAACCCTAACCCTAACCCTAACCCTAGCCCTAACCCTAGCCCTATCCGTAGCCCTAGCCCTAGCCCTAACCCTAGCCCTAGCCCTAACCCTAGACCTTACCCTAACTCAAAGCCTACCACTAACCCTAACACAAACCCTAACCATAACCGTAGCCCTAACCCTAATGCTAACCCTAGCCCTAACACTAACCAGAACCCTCACCCGAGCCCTTGCCCTAGCCCTAACCCTAGCCCTAGCCCGAACCCTAAGCCTAAGCCTAAGACTAACCCTAACCCTAGCCCAAAGCGTCACCCTAACGATAACCCTAACCCTAGAGCTAACCCTAACCCTAACCCAAACCCTAACCCAAACCCTAGCCCAAACCCTAACCCAAAGCCTACCACTAAACCTAACCAAAACCCTAACCATAATCATAAACCTAACCCTAACCCTAGCCCTCACCCTAATGATAACCCTAGCCCTAACCCTAACCCTAAAACTAACCCTCACCCCTAACCTAGCCCTCACCCTCACCCTAACTCTACTCCTAACCCTAAACCTCACCGAACCCTAACCCTAGCCATAACGCTAGCCCTAACCGTAGCCCTAGCCCTAGCCCTAACCCTAACCCTAACCCTAAACCTAAACCTAACTCTAACGCTAACGCTAACGCCAGCCCTAACCCTAATGCTAACCCTAGCCGTAACCCTCACCCTCACCCACACCCTAACCATAGCCCTCACACTGACCCTAACCCTAACCGTAACAATAGCCCTTGACCTAACCCTTGCCCTAGCCCTATCCCTATCCCTAGTCCTAGCCCTAGCCCTATCCCTATCCCTGTCCCTATCCCTAGTCCTAGCCCTAGCCCTAACCCTAGCCCTAGCCCTAACCCTAACCCTAACCCTAACCCTAAACATAATCCAAGCCCTAACCCTAACCCTAACCCTAACCTTAGCCCTAACTGTAGCCCTAGCAGTAACCCTAGCCCTAGCCCGAACACTAACCCTAACCCTAACACAAACCCTAACCCTAACCCTAACTCTAACCTTAACCCTAACCCTAACCTTAACCGTAACCCTAACCCTCGACCTAACCCTAGCCCTAACCCTAATCCTAAAGCTAACCATAACCCTAACCCTAACCCAAACCATATCCCTGAACCTAAGCCTTACCCTAACACTAGCCTTAGCCCTAACCCTCTCACTAACTGTAACCTAAACCTAATCATAGCCTAAACTCTATCCCTAGCCCTAACCCTAACCCAACACCTACCACTAACCCTAACGCTAACCCAAACCCTTACCAGAACCAGAACCGTAACCCTAAACCTAACCCGAGCCCTAAACCTAACTCTAGCCCTAACCCTAACCCTAAGCCTAACCCTAGCGCTAACCCTAACCCTAAACCTAACTATAGCCTTAACCCTAACCCTAGGCCTAGACCTAACCCTACCCCTATGCCTACTCCTAAACCAAACTGTAACCCTAAACTGAAACTGAACCCTAACCCTAACCCTAGCCCTAGCTCTAGTTCTAAACCTAGCCCTAACCCTTACCCTAGCCCTAGCCCTAACCCTAGACTTTACCCTAACCCAAAGCCTACCACTAACCCTAATACAAACCCTAACCATAACCGTAGCCCTAACCCTAATGCTTACCCTAGCCCTAACACTAACCAGAACCCTCACCCTAACCCTAGCCCTCACCCTATACCTAACCCTAACCCTAACCTTAACCCTTGCCCTAGCCATAGCCCTAACCCTAACCCTAACCCTAACCATAGCCGTAACCCTAACCCTGCCCTAATCCTACCCCTACCCCTACCCCTAACCCTAACCGTAGCCCTGACCCTAATGCTAACCCTGGGCCTAACACTAACCCTAACCCTAACAAAAAACCATATCCCTAAACCTAACTCTCACCCTAACACTAGCCTTAGCCCTAACCCTCTCACTAACTGTAACCCTAACCCTAATCCTAGCCTAAACTCTATCCCTAGCCCTAACCCTAACCCAACACCTACCACTAACCCTAACGCTAACCCAAACCCTAACCAGAACCAGAACCGTAACCCTAACCCTAACCCGAGCCCTAAACCTAACCCTAGCCCTAACCCTAACGCTAAGCCTAACCCTAGCGCTAACCCTAACCCTAACCCGAAACCTAACTATAGCCTTAACCCAAACCCTAGGCCTAGACCTAACCCTACCCCTACCCCTACCCCTAAACCAAACTGTAACCCTAAACTAAAACTGAACCCTAACCCTAACCCTAGCCCTAGCTCTAGTTCTAAACCTAGCCCTAACCCTGACCCTAGCCCTAGCCCTAACCCTAGACCTTACCCTAACTCAAAGCCTACCACTAACCCTAACACAAACCCTAACGATAACCGTAGACCTAACCCTAATGCTAACCCTAGCCCTAACACTAACCAGAACCCTCACCCTAACCCTAGCCCTCACCCTATACCTAACCCGAACCCTAAACCTTAACCCTAACCCTAACCCTAGCCCAAAGCGTCACCCTAACGATAACCCTAACCCTAGACATAAGCCTAACCCTAACCCTAACCCTAAACCTCACCCTAGCCCTAACCCTAACCCTAACCCTAACCCTTACCCTAACCCTAACCCTAACCCTAACCCTAACCCAAACAGTATCCCTAACCCTAACCATAACCCTAGGCTTAGCCCTAACCCTCTCACTTACAATAACCCTAACCCTAACCCTAGCCCCAACCCTGACCCTAGCCCTAACCCTAACCCAACCCCTACCACTAACCCTAACCCTAACCCAAACCCTAACCATAACCGTAACCCTAACCCTAACCCGAGCCCTAAACCTAACCCTATCCCTAACCCTAAACGTAACCCTAGCGCTAACCCTAACGCTAACCCCAACCCTAAACCTAACCGTAGCCCTAATTCTAACCCTAGGCCTAGCCCTAACCTTAGCCCTAGCCCTACCCTACCCCTACCCCTAACTCAAACTGTAACCCTAAACTGAACCTGAACCCTAACGCTAGCCCTAACTCTAGCTCTAACGCATGTCCTAACAGTTACCCAGCCCTAGCCCTAGCCCTAAGACTAGCCCTAGCCCTAATCCTAACCTTAACCCTAACCCTAACCCGAACCCTAGCCCTAACCCGAACCCTAGCCCTAACCGTAACCCTAACCCTAGCCCTAGCCCTAGCCCTAGCCCTATCCCTAGCCCTAGCCCGAGCCTTAACCCTAAACCTAACCCTAGCCCAGACCCTATCCCTAAACCTATCCCTACCCCTAAACCTAACCCTAGCCCTAACCCTAACCCTAACCCTACCCCTAACCCTAACCCTAGCCCTAGCGCTAACCCTAACCCTAACCCTACCCCTAACCCTAACACTAGCCCTAGCGCTAACCCTAACGCTAACCCTAACCCTAGCCCTAGCCCTAGCTTTAACCCTAGCCCTAGCCCTAGCCCTCGCCCTAAACCTAACCCCAACCCCAACCCTAACCCTAACCCTAACCCGAACCGAACCCGAACTCAAACCCTAACCCCAACCCCAACCACAACACAACACCAACCGCAACCACAACCGTAACCCTAACCCTAACCCTAACCCTAACCCTAACCTCAACCACAACCCTAGCCCTAACTCTAACCCTAACCCTAACCCTAACCGTAACCCTAACCGTAACCCCAAACCTAACCCTAGCCCTACCCTAACATTAACCCTAACCCTAGCCATAGCCTTAATCCTCACCCTAACCCTAACCCTAACCCAAACCCTAACCCAAACCCTAGCCCTAACCCTAACCCAAAGCCTACCACTAACCCTAACACAAATCCTAACCATAACCGTAGCCCTAACCTTAATGCTAACCCTAGCCCTAACACTAACCAGAACCCTCAACCTAACCCTAGCCCTCACCCTATACCTAACCCGAACCCTAACCCTAACCCGAAACTAAGCCCTAACCCTAGCCCTAACCCTAGCCCTATCCGTAGCCCTAGCCCTAGCCCTAACCCTAGCCCTAGCCCTAACCCTAGACCTTACCCTAACTCAAAGCCTACCACTAACCCTAACACAAACCCTAACCATAACCGTAGCCCTAACCCTAATGCTAACCCTAGCCCTAACACTAACCAGAACCCTCACCCTAGCCCTAGCCCTAGCCCTAACCCTAGCCCTAGCCCGAACCCTAAGCCTAAGCCTAAGCCTAACCCTAACCCTAGCCCAAAGCGTCACCCTAACGATAACCCTAACCCTAGAGCTAACCCTAACCCTAACCCAAACCCTAACCCAAACCCTAGCCCTAACCCTAACCCAAAGCCTACCACTAAACCTAACCAAAACCCTAACCATAATCATAAACCTAACCCTAACCCTAGCCCTCACCCTAATGATAACCCTAGCCCTAACCCTAACCCTAAAACTAACCCTCACCCCTAACCTAGCCCTCACCCTCACCCTAACTCTACTCCTAACCCTAAACCTCACCGAACCCTAACCCTAGCCATAACGCTAGCCCTAACCGTAGCCCTAGCCCTAGCCCTAACCCTAACCCTAACCCTAAACCTAAACCTAACTCTAACGCTAACGCTAACGCCAGCCCTAACCCTAATGCTAACCCTAGCCGTAACCCTCACCCTCACCCACACCCTAACCATAGCCCTCACACTGACCCTAACCCTAACCGTAACAATAGCCCTTGACCTAACCCTTGCCCTAGCCCTATCCCTATCCCTAGTCCTAGCCCTATCCCTATCCCTATCCCTGTCCCTATCCCTAGTCCTAGCTCTAGCCCTAACCCTAGCCCTAGCCCTAACCCTAACCCTAACCCTAACCCTAAACATAATCCAAGCCCTAACCCTAGCCGTAGCCCTAACCCCACCCTAACCCTAACCCGAACTCTAGCCCTAACCCGAACCATAGCCCTAACCCTATCCCTAACCCTAGCCCTAGCCCTAGCCCTAGCCCTAGCCCTATACCTAGCCCTAGCCCGAGCCTTAACCCTAAACCTAACCCTAGCCCAGACCCTATCCCTAAACCTATCCCTACCCCTACACCTAACCCTATCCCTAACCCTAAACGTAACCCTAGCGCTAACCCTAGCGCTAACCCTAACCCTAAACCTAACCTTAGCCCTAATTGTAACCCTAGGCCTAGCCCTAACCCTAGCCCTAGCCCTACCCTACCCCTACCCCTAACTCAAACTGTAACCCTAACCTGAACCTGAACCCTAACGCTAGCCCTAACTCTAGCTCTAACGCATGTCCTAACCGTTACCCTAGCCCTAGCCCTAACACTAGCCCTAGCCCTAGCCCTAATCCTAACCCTAACCCTAACCCAAACCCTAACCCAAACCCTAGCCCTAACCTTAACCCAAAGCCTACCACTAAACCTAACCAAATCCCTAACCATAATCATAAACCTAAACCTAACCCTAGCCCTAACCCTAATGATAACCCTAGCTCTAACCCTAACCCTAAAACTAACCCTCACCCTAAACCTAGCCCTCACCCTAACCCTAACTCTACTCCTAACCCTAAACCTCACCAAACCCTAACCCTAGCCATAACGCAAGCCCTAACCGTAGGCCTAGCCCTAGCCCTAACCCTAACCCTAACCCTAACCCTAAACCTAAACCTAACTCTAATGCTAACGCTAACGCCAGCCCTAACCCTAATGCTAACCCTAGCCGTAACCCTCACCCTCACCCTAACCATAGCCCTCACACTGACCCTAAACTTAACCGTAACAATAGCCCTTGACCTAACACTTGCCCTAGCCCTATCCCTATCCCTATCCCTAGTCCTATCCCTATCCCCATCCCTATCCCTAGTCCTATCCCTAGCCCTAACCCTAACCCAAGCCCAAACCCTAGCCGTAGCCCTAACCCCACCCTAACCCTAACCCGAACTCTAGCCCTAACCCGAACCCTAGCCCTAACCCTAACACTAACCCTAGCCCTATCCCTATCCCTATCCCTATCCCTATCCCTATCCCTATCCCTATCCCTATCCCTATCCCTAGCCCTAGCCCGAGCCTTAACCCTAAACCTAACCCTAGCCCAGACCCTATCCCTAAACCTATCCCTACCCCTAAACCTAACCCTAGCCCTAGCCCTAACCCTAACCCTAACCCTAGTCCTAGCGCTAACCCTAACGCTAACCCTAACCCTAGCCCTAGCCCTACCCCTAACCCTAGCCCTAGCCCTAAACCTAACCCCAACCCCAACCCTAACCCTAACCCAAACCATAAACCTACCCCAAACGCTAACCCTAACCCTAACCCGAACCGAACCCGAACTCAAACCCTAACCCCAACCCCAACCACAACACAACACCAACCGCAACCACAACCGTAAACCTAATCCTAACCCTAACCCTAACCCTAACCTCTACCCCAACCCTAGCCCTAACTCTAACCCTAACCGTAACCCTAACCGTAACCCCAAACCTAACCCTAGCCCTAGCCCTAACATTAACCCTAACCCTAGCCCTAACCCTAGACCTTACCCTAACCCAAAGCCTACCACTAACACTAATACAAACCCTAACCATAACCGTTGCCCTAACCCTAATGCTTACCCTAGCCCTAACACTAACCAGAACCCTCACCCTAACCCTAGCCCTCACCCTATACCTAACCTTAACCCTAACCCTTGCCCTAGCCCAAGACCTAGCCATAGCCCTAACCCTAACACTAGCCCTAGCCTTAGACCTAACCCTTGTCTGAACTCTAACCCTAACCATAGCCCTTGCCCTAACCCTTGCCCTAGCCCTAGCCCGAGCCCTAGCCCTAGCCCTAACCCTAACCCTAGCCCTAACCCTAGGCCTAACCGTAGCCCTAGCAGTAACCCTAGCCCTAGCCCTAGCCCGAACACTAACCCTAACCCTAACCCAAACCCTAACCCTAACCCTAACTCTAACCTTAACCCTAACCCTAACCCTAACCCTAACCCTAACCCTAACCCTCGACCTAACCCTAGCCCTAACCCTAATCGTAACGCTAACCATAACCCTAACCCTAAAAAAAAAACATATCCCTAAACCTAAATCTCACCCTAACCCTAGCCTTAGCCCTAACCCTCTCACTAACTGTAACCCTAACCCTAATCCTAGCCCAAACCCTAACCCTAGCCCTAACCGAACCCCTACCACTAACCTTAACCCTAACCCAAACCCTAACCAGAACCGTAACCCTAAACCTAACACTAACCCGAGCCCTAAACCTGAACCTAGCCCTAACCCTAACCATAACCCTAACCCTAGCGCTAATCCTAACTCTAACGCTAACCCTAAACCTAACCCTAGCCCTAACCCTAACCCTAGGCCTAGCCGTAACCATACCCCTACCCCTACCCCTGCCCCTAACCCAAACTGTAACCCCAAACTGAACCTGAACCTGAACCCTAACCCTAGCCCTAGGTCTAGCTCTAACCCTAGCCCTAACCATTACCTAGCCCTAGCCCTAGCCCTAACCCTAGCCCTAATCCTAGCACGAACCCTAAACCTAATCCTAGCCCGAACCCTAACCCGAACCCTAGCCCTAACCCTAGGCCTAACCGTAGCCCTAGCAGGAACCCTAGCCCTAGCCCTAGCCCGAACACTAACCCTAACCCTAACCCAAACCCTAACCCTAACCCTAACCCTAACTCTAACTCTAACCTTAACCCTAACCCTAACCCTAACCCTAACCCTAACCCTAACCCTAACCCTAACCCTCGACCTAACCCTAGCCCTAACCCTAATCGTAACGCTAACCATAACCCTAACCCTAACAAAAAAACATATCCCTAAACCTAAATCTCACCCTAACCCTAGCCTTAGCCCTAACCCTCTCACTAACTGTAACCCTAACCCTAATCCTAGCCCAAACCCTAACCCTAGCCCTAACCGAACCCCTACCACTAACCTTAACCCTAACCCAAACCCTAACCAGAACCGTAACCCTAAACCTAACACTAACCCGAGCCCTAAACCTGAACCTAGCCCTAACCCTAACCATAACCCTAACCCTAGCGCTAATCCTAACTCTAACGCTAACCCTAAACCTAACCCTAGCCCTAACCCTAACCCTAGGCCTAGCCGTAACCATACCCCTACCCCTACCCCTGCCCCTAACCCAAACTGTAACCCTAAACTGAACCTGAACCTGAACCCTAACCCTAGCCCTAGGTCTAGCTCTAACCCTAGCCCTAAACATTACCTAGCCCTACCCCTAGCCCTAACCCTAGCCCTAATCCTAGCCCGAACCCTAACCCTAATCCTAGCCCGAACCCTAACCCTAACCCTAACCCTAGCCCTAACCCTAACCCTAACCCTAACCCTAGCCCTAACCCTAACCCTAACCCTAACACTAACCCTATCCCTATCCCTATCCCTATCCCTATCCCTATCCCTATACCTTTCCCAAGCCCTAGCCCTAGCTCTAACACTACAACTAACCCTAGCCCTACCCCTAAACCTAACCCTAACCCTAACACTAACCCTAACACTAACCCTAACACTAACCCTAGCCCTAGCCCTAGCCCTAACCCTAACACAAACCCTAGCCCTAGCCCTCGCCCTAAACCTAACCCTAACCCTAACCCTAACCCTAGCCCTAGCCCTAACCCTACCCTAAACCTAACCTGAACTCTAGCCCTAACCCTTGCCCTAACTCTAACCCTAACCCTAACCCTGACTCTAACCCTAACCATAGCCGTAACCCTAACCCTACCCTAATCCTACCCCTACCCCTACCCCTAACCCTAACCGTAGCCCTGACCCTAATGCTAACCCTGGCCCTAACACTAACCCTAACCCTCACCCTAACCCTAGCCCTGACCCTCACCCTAACCCCAACCCTAACCCCAACCCTAACCCTAACTCTAACCCTAAGCATAGCCCTTGCCCTAACCCTTGCCCTAGCCCTAGCCCTAACCCTCACCCTAACCCTAACCCTAACACTAACCCTAACCCTAACCCTAACCCTAACTTTAACCATAGCCCTTGCCTAACCCTTGCCCTAGCCCTAGACCTAACCCTAACCCTAACCCAAGCCCTAACCCTAGCCCTAACCCTAACCCTAACCCTAACCTTAGCCCTAACTGTAGCCCTAGCAGTAACCCTAGCCCTAGCCCGAACACTAACCCTAACCCTAACACAAACCCTAACCCTAACCCTAACTCTAACCTTAACCCTAACCCTAACCTTAACCCTAACCCTAACCCTCGACCTAACCCTAGCCCTAACCCTAATCCTAACGCTAACCATAACCCTAACCCTAACAAAAAACCGTATCCCTAAACGTAAATCTCACCCTAACACTAGCCTTAGCCCTAACCCTCTCACTAACTGTAACCTAACCCTAATCCTAGCCTAAACTCTATCCCTAGCCCTAACCCTAACCCAACACCTACCACTAACCGTAACGCTAACCCAAACCCTAACCAGAACCAGAACCGTAACCCTAGACCTAACCCGAGCCCTAAACCTAACCCTAGCCCTAACCCTAACCCTAAGCCTAACCCTAGCGCTAACCCTAACCCTAACCCTAAACCTAACTATAGCCTTAACCCTAACCCTAGGCCTAGACCTAACCCTACCCCTACCCCTACCCCTAAACCAAACTGTAACCCTAAACTGAAACTGAACCCTAACCCTAACCTTAGCCCTAGCTCTAGTTCTAAACCTAGCCCTAACCCTTACCCTAGCCCTAGCCCTAACCCTAGACCTTACCCTAACCCAAAGCCTACCACTAACCCTAATACAAACCCTAACCATAACTGTAGCCCTAACCCTAATGCTTACCCTAGCTCTAACACTAACCAGAACCCTCACCCTAACCCTAGCCCTCACCCTATACCTAACCCTAACCCTAACCCTAACCCTTGCCCTAGCCCAAGCCCTAGCCATAGCCCTAACCCTAACACTAGCCCTAGCCTTAGCCCTAACCCTTGTCCGAGCCCTAACCCTAACCATAGCCGTAACCCTAACCCTACCCTAATCCTACCCCTACCCCTTCCCATAACCCTAACCGTAGCCCTGACCCTAATGCGAACCCTGGCCCTAACACTAACCCTAACCCTCACCCTAACCCTAGTCCTGACCCTCACCCTAACCCCAACCGTAACCCTAACCCGATCTCTAACCCTAACCATAGCCCTTGCCCTAACCCTTGCCCTAGCCCTAATCCTAACGCTAACCATAACCCTAACCCTAACAAAAAACCATATCCCTAAACCTAACTCTCACCCTAACACTAGCCTTAGCCCTAACCCTCTCACTAACTGTAACCTAACCCTAATCCTAGCCTAAACTCTATCCCTAGCCCTAACCCTAACCCAACACCTACCACTAACCGTAACGCTAACCCAAACCCTAACCAGAACCAGAACCGTAACCCTAACCCTAACCCGAGCCCTAAACCTAACCCTAGCCCTGACCCTAACACTAAGCCTAACCCTAGCGCTAACCCTAACCCTAACCCTAAACCTAACTATAGCCTTAACCCTAACCCTAGGCCTAGACCTAACCCTACCCCTATGCCTACCCCTAAACCAAACTGTAACCCTAACCCTAACCCTAGCCCTAGCTCTAGTTCTAAACCTAGCCCTAACCCTTACCCTAGCCTAGCCCTAACCCTAGACCTTACCCTAACCCAAAGCCTACCACTAACCCTAATACAAACCCTAACCATAGCCGTAACCCTAACCCTACCCTAATCGTACCCCTACCCCTACCCCTAACCCTAACCGTAGCCCTGACCCTAATGCTAACCCTGGCCCTAACACTAACCCTAACCCTCACCCTAACCCTAGTCCTGACCCTCACCCTAACCCCAACCGTAACCCTAACCCGAACTCTAACCCTAATCATAGTCCTTGCCCTAACCCTTGCCCTAGCCCTAGCCCTAGCCCTAGCCCTAACCCTCACCCTAAACCTAACCCTAAACCTAACCCTAACACTAACCATAGCCCTTGCCCTAACCCTTGCCCTAGCCCTAACCCTAACCCTAACCCTAACCCTAACCCAAGCCCTAACCCTAGCCCTAACCCTAATCCTAACGCTAACCATAACCCTAACCCTAACAAAAAACCATATCCCTAAACCTAAATCTCTCCCTAACACTAGCCTTAGCCCTAACCCTCTCACTAACTGTAACCCTAACCCTAATCCTAGCCCTAGCTCTAGTTCTAACCCTAGCCCTAACCCTTACCCTAGCCCTAGCCCTAACCCTAGACCTTATCCTAGCCCTATCCGTAGCCCTAGCCCTAGCCCTAACCCTAGCCCTAGCCCGAACCCTAACCCTAACCCTAACCCTAAGCCTAGCCCAAAGCGTCACCCTAACGATAACCCTAACCCTAGAACTAACCCTAACCCTAACCCTAACCCTAAACCTCACCCTAGCCCTAACCCTAACCCAAACCCTTACCCTAACCCTAACCCTAACCCAAACAGTATCCCTAACCCTAAGCATAACCCTAGGCTTAGCCCTAACCCTCTCACTTACAATAACCCTAACCCTAACCCTAGCCCCAACCCTGACCCTAGCCCGAACCCTAACCCAACCCCTACCACTAACCCTAACCCTAACCCAAACCCTAACCATAACCGTAACCCTAACCCTAACCCGAGCCCTAAACCTAACCCTATCCCTAACCCTAAACGTAACCCTAGCGCTAACCCTAACGCTAACCCTAACCCTAAACCTAACCTTAGCCCTAATTCTAACCCTAGGCCTAGCCCTAACCCTAGCCCTAGCCCTACCCTACCCCTACCCCTAACTCAAACTGTAACCCTAAACTGAACCTGAACCCTAACGCTAGCCCTAACTCTAGCTCTAACGCATGTCCTAACCGTTACCCTAGCCCTAGCCCTAGCCCTAAGACTAGCCCTAGCCCTAATCCTAACCCTAACCCTAACCCAAACCCTAACCCAAACCCTAGTCCTAACCCTAACCCAAAGCCTACCACTAAACCTAACCAAAACCCTAACCATAATCATAAACCTAACCCTAACCCTAGCCCTAACCCTAATGATAACCCTAGCCCTAACCCAAACCCTAAAACTAACCCTCACCCTAAACCTAGCCCTCACCCTAACCCTAACTCTACTCCTAACCCTAAACCTCACCGAACCCTAACCCTAGCCATAACGCTAGCCCTAACCGTAGCCCTAGCCCTAGCCCTAACCCTAACCCTAACCCTAACCCTAACCCTTAACCTAAACCTAACTCTAACGCTAACGCCAGCCCTAACCCTAATGCTAACCCTAGCCGTAACCCTCACCGTCACCCTCACCCTAACCATAGCCCTCACACTGACCCTAACCCTAACCGTAACAATAGCCCTTGACCTAACCCTTGCCCTAGCCCTAGCCCTATCCCTATCCCTAGTCCTATCCCTATCCCTATCCCTATCCCTATCCCTATCCCTATCCCTAGTCCTAGCCCTAGCCCTAGCCCTAACCCTAACCCTAACCCTAACCCAAACCCAAGCCCTAACCCTAGCCGTAGCCCTAACCCCACCCTAACCCTAACCCGAACTCTAGCCCTAACCCGAACCCTAGCCCGAACCCTAACCCTAGCCTTAGACCTAGCCCTAGCCCTATCCCTAGCCCTATCCCGAGCCTTAACCCTAAATCTAACCCTAGCCCAGACCCTATCCCTAAACCTATCGCTAGCCCTAAACCTAACCCTAGCCCTAACACTAACCCTAACCCTAACCCTAACCCTAACCCTACCCCTAACCCTAACCCTAACCCTAACCCCAGCCCTCGCGCTAACCCTAATCCTACCCCTACCCCTACCCCTAACCCTAGCCCTAGTGCTAACCCTAACGCTAACTCTAACCCTAGCCCTAGCCCTAGCTTTAACCTTAGCCCGAGCCCTAGCCCTAGCCCTAAACCTAACCCCAACCGCAACCCTAACCCTAACCCAAACCATAAATCTACCCCAAACCCTAACCCTAACCCTAACCCGAACCGAACCCGAACTCAAACCCTAACCCCAACCCCAACCCTAGCCCTAACTCTAACCCTAACCCTAACCCTAACCCTAACCCTAACCGTAACCCTAACCGTAACCCCAAACCTAACCCTAGACCTAGCCCTAACATTAACCCTAACCCTAGCCCTAACCCTAGACCTTACCCTAACCCAAAGCCTACCACTAACCCTAATACAAACCCTAACCATAACCGTAGCCCTAACCCTAATGCTTACCCTAGCCCTAACACTAACCAGAACCCTCACCCTAACCCTAGCCCTCACCCTATACCTAACCCTAACCCTAACCCTAACCCTAACCCTTGCCCTAGCCGAAGCCCTAGCCATACCTCTAACCCTAACACTAGCCCTAGCCTTAGCCCTAACCCTTGTCCGAGCCCTAACCCTAACCATAGCCGTAACCCTAACCCTACCCTAATCCTACCCCTACCCCTACCCGTAACCCTAACTGTAGCCCTGACCCTAATGCTAACCCTGGCCCTAACACTAACCCTAACCCTCACCCTAACCCTAGTCCTGACCCTCACCCTAACCCCAACCGTAACCCTAACCCGAACTCTAACCCTAACCATAACCCTTGCCCTAGCCCTAGCCCTAGCCCTAGCCCTAGCCCTAGCCCTAGCCCTAGCCCTAACCCTCACCCTAACCCTAACCCTAACCCTAACCCTAACCCTAACCCTAACCATAGCCCTTGCCCTAACCCTTGCCCTAGCCCTAGCCCTAACCCTAACCCTAAACCTAACCCAAGCCCTAACCCTAGCCCTAACCCTAGGCCTAACCGTAGCCCTAGCAGTAACCCTAGCCCTAGCCCTAGCCCGAACACTAACCCTAACCCTAACCCAAACCCTAACCCTAACCCTAACTCTAACCTTAACCTTAACCCTAACCCTAACCCTAACCCTAACCCTAACCATAGCCCTTGCCCTAACCCTTGCCCTAGCCCTAGCCCTAGCCCTAACCCTAAACCTAACCCAAGCCCTAACCCTAGCCCTAACCCTAGGCCTAACCGTAGCCCTAGCAGTAACCCTAGCCCTAGCCCTAGCCCGAACACTAACCCTAACCCTAACCCTAACCCTAACCCTAACCCTCGACCTAACCCTAGCCCTAACCCTAATCCTAACGCTAACCATAACCCTAACCCTAACAAAAAAACATATCCCTAAACCTAAATCTCACCCTAACCCTAGTCTTAGCCCTATCCCTCTCACTAACTGTAACCCTAACCCTAATCCTAGCCCAAACCCTAACCCTAGCCCTAACCCAACCCCTACCACTAACCCTAACCCTAACCCAAACCCTAACCAGAACCGTAACCCTAAACATAACACTAACCCGAGCCCTAAACCTGAACCTAGCCCTAACCCTAACCATAACCCTAACCCTAGCGCTAATCCTAACTCTAACGCTAACCCTAAACCTAACCCTAGCCCTAACCCTAACCCTAACCCTAGGCCTAGCCGTAACCATACCCCTACCCCTACCCCTGCCCCTAACCCAAACTGTAACCCTAAACTGAACCTGAACCTGAACCCTAACCCTAGTCCTAGCTCTAGCTCTAACCCTAGCCCTAACCGTTACCTAGCCCTAGCCCTAGCCCTAACCCTAGCCCTAATCCTAGCCCGAACCCTAACCCTAACCCTAGCCCTAGCCCTAGCCCTAAACCTAACCCTAGCCCTAACCCTAACCCTAACCCTAACCCTAACCCTAACCCTAACCCTAGCCCTAGCCCTAACACTAACACTAACACTAACACTAACACTAACACTAACACTAACACTAACCCTATCCCTATCCCTATCCCTATCCCTATCCCTATCCCTATCCCAAGCCCTAGCCCTAGCTCTAACACTACAACTAACCCTAGCCCTACCCCTAAACCTGCCCCTAAGTCTAACCCTAACCCTACACCTAAACCTAACCCTAACACTAACCCTAACACTAACCCTAGCCCTAGCCCTAGCCCTAACCCTAACACAAACCCTAGCCCTAGCCCTCGCCCTAAACCTAACCCTAAACCTAACCCTAACCCTAGCCCTAGCCCTAACCCTACCCTAAACCTAACCTGAACTCTAGCCCTAACCCTTGCCCTAACTCTAACCCTAACCCTAACCCTAACCCTAACCATAGCCGTAACCCTAACCCTACCCTAATCCTACCCCTACCCCTACCCCTAACCCTAACCGTAGCCCTGACCCTAATGCTAACCCTGGCCCTAACACTAACCCTAACCCTCACCCTAACCCTAGCCCTGACCCTCACCCTAACCCCAACCCTAACCCTAACCCTAACCCTAACTCTAACCCTAAGCATAGCCCTTGCCCTAACCCTTGCCCTAGCCCTAGCCCTAACCCTCACCCTAACCCTAACCCTAACCCTAACCCTAACCCTAACCATAGCCCTTGCCTAACCCTTGCCCTAGCCCTAGCCCTAGCCCTAGCCCTAACCCTAACCCAAGCCCTAACCCTAGCCCTAACCCTAGCCCTAACCTTAGCCCTAACTGTAGCCCTAGCAGTAACCCTAGCCCTAGCCCGAACACTAACCCTAACCCTAACACAAACCCTAACCCTAACCCTAACTCTAACCTTAACCCTAACCCTAACCTTAACCCTAACCCTAACCCTCGACCTAACCCTAGCCCTAACCCTAATCCTAACGCTAACCATAACCCTAACCCTAACAAAAAACCGTATCCCTAAACCTAAATCTCACCCTAACACTAGCCTTAGCCCTAACCCTCTCACTAACTGTAACCTAACCCTAATCCTAGCCTAAACTCTATCCCTAGCCCTAACCCTAACCCAACACCTACCACTAACCGTAACGCTAACCCAAACCCTAACCAGAACCAGAACCGTAACCCTAAACCTAACCCGAGCCCTAAACCTAACCCTAGCCCTAACCCTAACCCTAAGCCTAAAACTAGCGCTAACCCTAACCCTAACCCTAAACCTAACTATAGCCTTAACCCTAACCCTAGGCCTAGACCTACCCCTACCCCTACCCCTACCCCTAAACCAAACTGTAACCCTAAACTGAAACTGAACCCTAACCCTAACCCTAGCCCTAGCTCTAGTTCTAAACCTAGCCCTAAACCTTACCCTAGCCCTAGCCCTAACCCTAGACCTTACCCTAACCCAAAGCCTACCACTAACCCTAATACAAACCCTCACCCTAACCCTAGCCCTCACCCTATACCTAACCCTAACCCTAAACCTAACCCTTGCCCTAGCCCAAGCCCTAGCCATAGCCCTAACCCTAACACTAGCCCTAGCCTTAGCCCTAACCCTTGTCCGAGCCCTAACCCTAACCATAGCCGTAACCCTAACCCTACCCTAATCCTACCCCTACCCCTTCCCATAACCCTAACCGTAGCCCTGACCCTAATGCTAACCCTGGCCCTAACACTAACACTAACCCTCACCCTAACCCTAGTCCTGACCCTCACCCTAAACCAACCGTAACCCTAACCCGATCTCTAACCCTAACCATAGCCCTTGCCCTAACCCTTGCCCTAGCCCTAGCCCGAGCCCTAACCCTCACCCTAACCCTAACCCTAACCCTTACCCTAACCCTAACCATAGCCCTTGCCCTAACCCTTGCCCTAGCCCTAGCCCTAGCCCTAACCCTAACCCAAGCCCTAACCCTAGCCCTAACCCTAACCCTAACCTTAGCCCTAACTGTAGCCCTAGCAGTAACCCTAGCCCTAGCCCGAACACTAACCCTAACCCTAACACAAACCCTAACCCTAACCCTAACTCTAACCTTAACCCTAACCCTAACCTTAACCCTAACCCTAACCCTCGACCTAACCCTAGCCCTAACCCTAATCCTAACGCTAACCATAACCCTAACCCTAACAAAAAACCGTATCCCTAAACCTAAATCTCACCCTAACACTAGCCTTAGCCCTAACCCTCTCACTAACTGTAACCTAACCCTAATCCTAGCCTAAACTCTATCCCTAGCCCTAACCCTAACCCAACACCTACCACTAACCGTAACGCTAACCCAAACCCTAACCAGAACCAGAACCGTAACCCTAGACCTAACCCGAGCCCTAAACCTAACCCTAGCCCTAACCCTAACCTTAAGCCTAACCCTAGCGCTAACCCTAACCCTAACCCTAAACCTAACTATAGCCTTAACCCTAACCCTAGGCCTAGACCTAACCCTACCCCTACCCCTAAACCAAACTGTAACCCTAAACTGAAACTGAACCCTAACCCTAACCCTAGCCCTAGCTCTAGTTCTAAACCTAGCCCTAAACCTTACCCTAGCCCTAGCCCTAACCCTAGACCTTACCCTAACCCAAAGCCTACCACTAACCCTAATACAAACCCTCACCCTAACCGGAGCCCTCACCCTATACCTAACCCTAACCCTAACCCTAACCCTTGCCCTAGCCCAAGCCCTAGCCATAGCCCTAACCCTAACACTAGCCCTAGCCTTAGCCCTAACCCTTGTCCGAGCCCTAACCCTAACCATAGCCGTAACCCTAACCCTACCCTAATCCTACCCCTACCCCTTCCCATAACCCTAACCGTAGCCCTGACCCTAATGCTAACCCTGGCCCTAACACTAACCCTAACCCTCACCCTAACCCTAGTCCTGACCCTCACCCTAACCCCAAACGTAACCCTAACCCGATCTCTAACCCTAACCATAGCCCTTGCCCTAACCCTTGCCCTAGCCCTAGCCCTAGCCCGAGCCCTAACCCTCACCCTCACCCTAACCCTAACCCTAACCCTAACCCTAACCATAGCCCTTGCCCTAACCCTTGCCCTAGCCCTAGCCCTAGCCCTAACCCTAACCCTAACCCAAGCCCTACCCCTAGCCCTAACCCTAGCCCTTACCATAGCCCTAGCAGTAACCCTAGCCCTAGCCTGAACACTAACCCTAACCCAAACCCTAACCCTAACCCTAACCCTAACCCTAACTCTAACCTTAACCCTAACCCTAACCCTAACCCTAACCCTAACCCTAGCCCTAACCCTAGCCCTATCCGTAGCCCTAGCCCTAGCCCTAACCCTAGCCCTAGCCCTAACCCTAGACCTTACCCTAACTCAAAGCCTACCACTAACCCTAACACAAACCCTAACCATAACCGTAGCCCTAACCCTAATGCTAACCCTAGCCCTAACACTAACCAGAACCCTCACCCGAGCCCTTGCCCTAGCCCTAACCCTAGCCCTAGCCCGAACCCTAAGCCTAAGCCTAAGACTAACCCTAACCCTAGCCCAAAGCGTCACCCTAACGATAACCCTAACCCTAGAGCTAACCCTAACCCTAACCCAAACCCTAACCCAAACCCTAGCCCAAACCCTAACCCAAAGCCTACCACTAAACCTAACCAAAACCCTAACCATAATCATAAACCTAACCCTAACCCTAGCCCTCACCCTAATGATAACCCTAGCCCTAACCCTAACCCTAAAACTAACCCTCACCCCTAACCTAGCCCTCACCCTCACCCTAACTCTACTCCTAACCCTAAACCTCACCGAACCCTAACCCTAGCCATAACGCTAGCCCTAACCGTAGCCCTAGCCCTAGCCCTAACCCTAACCCTAACCCTAAACCTAAACCTAACTCTAACGCTAACGCTAACGCCAGCCCTAACCCTAATGCTAACCCTAGCCGTAACCCTCACCCTCACCCACACCCTAACCATAGCCCTCACACTGACCCTAACCCTAACCGTAACAATAGCCCTTGACCTAACCCTTGCCCTAGCCCTATCCCTATCCCTAGTCCTAGCCCTAGCCCTATCCCTATCCCTGTCCCTATCCCTAGTCCTAGCCCTAGCCCTAACCCTAGCCCTAGCCCTAACCCTAACCCTAACCCTAACCCTAAACATAATCCAAGCCCTAACCCTAACCCTAACCCTAACCTTAGCCCTAACTGTAGCCCTAGCAGTAACCCTAGCCCTAGCCCGAACACTAACCCTAACCCTAACACAAACCCTAACCCTAACCCTAACTCTAACCTTAACCCTAACCCTAACCTTAACCGTAACCCTAACCCTCGACCTAACCCTAGCCCTAACCCTAATCCTAAAGCTAACCATAACCCTAACCCTAACCCAAACCATATCCCTGAACCTAAGCCTTACCCTAACACTAGCCTTAGCCCTAACCCTCTCACTAACTGTAACCTAAACCTAATCATAGCCTAAACTCTATCCCTAGCCCTAACCCTAACCCAACACCTACCACTAACCCTAACGCTAACCCAAACCCTTACCAGAACCAGAACCGTAACCCTAAACCTAACCCGAGCCCTAAACCTAACTCTAGCCCTAACCCTAACCCTAAGCCTAACCCTAGCGCTAACCCTAACCCTAAACCTAACTATAGCCTTAACCCTAACCCTAGGCCTAGACCTAACCCTACCCCTATGCCTACTCCTAAACCAAACTGTAACCCTAAACTGAAACTGAACCCTAACCCTAACCCTAGCCCTAGCTCTAGTTCTAAACCTAGCCCTAACCCTTACCCTAGCCCTAGCCCTAACCCTAGACTTTACCCTAACCCAAAGCCTACCACTAACCCTAATACAAACCCTAACCATAACCGTAGCCCTAACCCTAATGCTTACCCTAGCCCTAACACTAACCAGAACCCTCACCCTAACCCTAGCCCTCACCCTATACCTAACCCTAACCCTAACCTTAACCCTTGCCCTAGCCATAGCCCTAACCCTAACCCTAACCCTAACCATAGCCGTAACCCTAACCCTGCCCTAATCCTACCCCTACCCCTACCCCTAACCCTAACCGTAGCCCTGACCCTAATGCTAACCCTGGGCCTAACACTAACCCTAACCCTAACAAAAAACCATATCCCTAAACCTAACTCTCACCCTAACACTAGCCTTAGCCCTAACCCTCTCACTAACTGTAACCCTAACCCTAATCCTAGCCTAAACTCTATCCCTAGCCCTAACCCTAACCCAACACCTACCACTAACCCTAACGCTAACCCAAACCCTAACCAGAACCAGAACCGTAACCCTAACCCTAACCCGAGCCCTAAACCTAACCCTAGCCCTAACCCTAACGCTAAGCCTAACCCTAGCGCTAACCCTAACCCTAACCCGAAACCTAACTATAGCCTTAACCCAAACCCTAGGCCTAGACCTAACCCTACCCCTACCCCTACCCCTAAACCAAACTGTAACCCTAAACTAAAACTGAACCCTAACCCTAACCCTAGCCCTAGCTCTAGTTCTAAACCTAGCCCTAACCCTGACCCTAGCCCTAGCCCTAACCCTAGACCTTACCCTAACTCAAAGCCTACCACTAACCCTAACACAAACCCTAACGATAACCGTAGACCTAACCCTAATGCTAACCCTAGCCCTAACACTAACCAGAACCCTCACCCTAACCCTAGCCCTCACCCTATACCTAACCCGAACCCTAAACCTTAACCCTAACCCTAACCCTAGCCCAAAGCGTCACCCTAACGATAACCCTAACCCTAGACATAAGCCTAACCCTAACCCTAACCCTAAACCTCACCCTAGCCCTAACCCTAACCCTAACCCTAACCCTTACCCTAACCCTAACCCTAACCCTAACCCTAACCCAAACAGTATCCCTAACCCTAACCATAACCCTAGGCTTAGCCCTAACCCTCTCACTTACAATAACCCTAACCCTAACCCTAGCCCCAACCCTGACCCTAGCCCTAACCCTAACCCAACCCCTACCACTAACCCTAACCCTAACCCAAACCCTAACCATAACCGTAACCCTAACCCTAACCCGAGCCCTAAACCTAACCCTATCCCTAACCCTAAACGTAACCCTAGCGCTAACCCTAACGCTAACCCCAACCCTAAACCTAACCGTAGCCCTAATTCTAACCCTAGGCCTAGCCCTAACCTTAGCCCTAGCCCTACCCTACCCCTACCCCTAACTCAAACTGTAACCCTAAACTGAACCTGAACCCTAACGCTAGCCCTAACTCTAGCTCTAACGCATGTCCTAACAGTTACCCAGCCCTAGCCCTAGCCCTAAGACTAGCCCTAGCCCTAATCCTAACCTTAACCCTAACCCTAACCCGAACCCTAGCCCTAACCCGAACCCTAGCCCTAACCGTAACCCTAACCCTAGCCCTAGCCCTAGCCCTAGCCCTATCCCTAGCCCTAGCCCGAGCCTTAACCCTAAACCTAACCCTAGCCCAGACCCTATCCCTAAACCTATCCCTACCCCTAAACCTAACCCTAGCCCTAACCCTAACCCTAACCCTACCCCTAACCCTAACCCTAGCCCTAGCGCTAACCCTAACCCTAACCCTACCCCTAACCCTAACACTAGCCCTAGCGCTAACCCTAACGCTAACCCTAACCCTAGCCCTAGCCCTAGCTTTAACCCTAGCCCTAGCCCTAGCCCTCGCCCTAAACCTAACCCCAACCCCAACCCTAACCCTAACCCTAACCCGAACCGAACCCGAACTCAAACCCTAACCCCAACCCCAACCACAACACAACACCAACCGCAACCACAACCGTAACCCTAACCCTAACCCTAACCCTAACCCTAACCTCAACCACAACCCTAGCCCTAACTCTAACCCTAACCCTAACCCTAACCGTAACCCTAACCGTAACCCCAAACCTAACCCTAGCCCTACCCTAACATTAACCCTAACCCTAGCCATAGCCTTAATCCTCACCCTAACCCTAACCCTAACCCAAACCCTAACCCAAACCCTAGCCCTAACCCTAACCCAAAGCCTACCACTAACCCTAACACAAATCCTAACCATAACCGTAGCCCTAACCTTAATGCTAACCCTAGCCCTAACACTAACCAGAACCCTCAACCTAACCCTAGCCCTCACCCTATACCTAACCCGAACCCTAACCCTAACCCGAAACTAAGCCCTAACCCTAGCCCTAACCCTAGCCCTATCCGTAGCCCTAGCCCTAGCCCTAACCCTAGCCCTAGCCCTAACCCTAGACCTTACCCTAACTCAAAGCCTACCACTAACCCTAACACAAACCCTAACCATAACCGTAGCCCTAACCCTAATGCTAACCCTAGCCCTAACACTAACCAGAACCCTCACCCTAGCCCTAGCCCTAGCCCTAACCCTAGCCCTAGCCCGAACCCTAAGCCTAAGCCTAAGCCTAACCCTAACCCTAGCCCAAAGCGTCACCCTAACGATAACCCTAACCCTAGAGCTAACCCTAACCCTAACCCAAACCCTAACCCAAACCCTAGCCCTAACCCTAACCCAAAGCCTACCACTAAACCTAACCAAAACCCTAACCATAATCATAAACCTAACCCTAACCCTAGCCCTCACCCTAATGATAACCCTAGCCCTAACCCTAACCCTAAAACTAACCCTCACCCCTAACCTAGCCCTCACCCTCACCCTAACTCTACTCCTAACCCTAAACCTCACCGAACCCTAACCCTAGCCATAACGCTAGCCCTAACCGTAGCCCTAGCCCTAGCCCTAACCCTAACCCTAACCCTAAACCTAAACCTAACTCTAACGCTAACGCTAACGCCAGCCCTAACCCTAATGCTAACCCTAGCCGTAACCCTCACCCTCACCCACACCCTAACCATAGCCCTCACACTGACCCTAACCCTAACCGTAACAATAGCCCTTGACCTAACCCTTGCCCTAGCCCTATCCCTATCCCTAGTCCTAGCCCTATCCCTATCCCTATCCCTGTCCCTATCCCTAGTCCTAGCTCTAGCCCTAACCCTAGCCCTAGCCCTAACCCTAACCCTAACCCTAACCCTAAACATAATCCAAGCCCTAACCCTAGCCGTAGCCCTAACCCCACCCTAACCCTAACCCGAACTCTAGCCCTAACCCGAACCATAGCCCTAACCCTATCCCTAACCCTAGCCCTAGCCCTAGCCCTAGCCCTAGCCCTATACCTAGCCCTAGCCCGAGCCTTAACCCTAAACCTAACCCTAGCCCAGACCCTATCCCTAAACCTATCCCTACCCCTACACCTAACCCTATCCCTAACCCTAAACGTAACCCTAGCGCTAACCCTAGCGCTAACCCTAACCCTAAACCTAACCTTAGCCCTAATTGTAACCCTAGGCCTAGCCCTAACCCTAGCCCTAGCCCTACCCTACCCCTACCCCTAACTCAAACTGTAACCCTAACCTGAACCTGAACCCTAACGCTAGCCCTAACTCTAGCTCTAACGCATGTCCTAACCGTTACCCTAGCCCTAGCCCTAACACTAGCCCTAGCCCTAGCCCTAATCCTAACCCTAACCCTAACCCAAACCCTAACCCAAACCCTAGCCCTAACCTTAACCCAAAGCCTACCACTAAACCTAACCAAATCCCTAACCATAATCATAAACCTAAACCTAACCCTAGCCCTAACCCTAATGATAACCCTAGCTCTAACCCTAACCCTAAAACTAACCCTCACCCTAAACCTAGCCCTCACCCTAACCCTAACTCTACTCCTAACCCTAAACCTCACCAAACCCTAACCCTAGCCATAACGCAAGCCCTAACCGTAGGCCTAGCCCTAGCCCTAACCCTAACCCTAACCCTAACCCTAAACCTAAACCTAACTCTAATGCTAACGCTAACGCCAGCCCTAACCCTAATGCTAACCCTAGCCGTAACCCTCACCCTCACCCTAACCATAGCCCTCACACTGACCCTAAACTTAACCGTAACAATAGCCCTTGACCTAACACTTGCCCTAGCCCTATCCCTATCCCTATCCCTAGTCCTATCCCTATCCCCATCCCTATCCCTAGTCCTATCCCTAGCCCTAACCCTAACCCAAGCCCAAACCCTAGCCGTAGCCCTAACCCCACCCTAACCCTAACCCGAACTCTAGCCCTAACCCGAACCCTAGCCCTAACCCTAACACTAACCCTAGCCCTATCCCTATCCCTATCCCTATCCCTATCCCTATCCCTATCCCTATCCCTATCCCTATCCCTAGCCCTAGCCCGAGCCTTAACCCTAAACCTAACCCTAGCCCAGACCCTATCCCTAAACCTATCCCTACCCCTAAACCTAACCCTAGCCCTAGCCCTAACCCTAACCCTAACCCTAGTCCTAGCGCTAACCCTAACGCTAACCCTAACCCTAGCCCTAGCCCTACCCCTAACCCTAGCCCTAGCCCTAAACCTAACCCCAACCCCAACCCTAACCCTAACCCAAACCATAAACCTACCCCAAACGCTAACCCTAACCCTAACCCGAACCGAACCCGAACTCAAACCCTAACCCCAACCCCAACCACAACACAACACCAACCGCAACCACAACCGTAAACCTAATCCTAACCCTAACCCTAACCCTAACCTCTACCCCAACCCTAGCCCTAACTCTAACCCTAACCGTAACCCTAACCGTAACCCCAAACCTAACCCTAGCCCTAGCCCTAACATTAACCCTAACCCTAGCCCTAACCCTAGACCTTACCCTAACCCAAAGCCTACCACTAACACTAATACAAACCCTAACCATAACCGTTGCCCTAACCCTAATGCTTACCCTAGCCCTAACACTAACCAGAACCCTCACCCTAACCCTAGCCCTCACCCTATACCTAACCTTAACCCTAACCCTTGCCCTAGCCCAAGACCTAGCCATAGCCCTAACCCTAACACTAGCCCTAGCCTTAGACCTAACCCTTGTCTGAACTCTAACCCTAACCATAGCCCTTGCCCTAACCCTTGCCCTAGCCCTAGCCCGAGCCCTAGCCCTAGCCCTAACCCTAACCCTAGCCCTAACCCTAGGCCTAACCGTAGCCCTAGCAGTAACCCTAGCCCTAGCCCTAGCCCGAACACTAACCCTAACCCTAACCCAAACCCTAACCCTAACCCTAACTCTAACCTTAACCCTAACCCTAACCCTAACCCTAACCCTAACCCTAACCCTCGACCTAACCCTAGCCCTAACCCTAATCGTAACGCTAACCATAACCCTAACCCTAAAAAAAAAACATATCCCTAAACCTAAATCTCACCCTAACCCTAGCCTTAGCCCTAACCCTCTCACTAACTGTAACCCTAACCCTAATCCTAGCCCAAACCCTAACCCTAGCCCTAACCGAACCCCTACCACTAACCTTAACCCTAACCCAAACCCTAACCAGAACCGTAACCCTAAACCTAACACTAACCCGAGCCCTAAACCTGAACCTAGCCCTAACCCTAACCATAACCCTAACCCTAGCGCTAATCCTAACTCTAACGCTAACCCTAAACCTAACCCTAGCCCTAACCCTAACCCTAGGCCTAGCCGTAACCATACCCCTACCCCTACCCCTGCCCCTAACCCAAACTGTAACCCCAAACTGAACCTGAACCTGAACCCTAACCCTAGCCCTAGGTCTAGCTCTAACCCTAGCCCTAACCATTACCTAGCCCTAGCCCTAGCCCTAACCCTAGCCCTAATCCTAGCACGAACCCTAAACCTAATCCTAGCCCGAACCCTAACCCGAACCCTAGCCCTAACCCTAGGCCTAACCGTAGCCCTAGCAGGAACCCTAGCCCTAGCCCTAGCCCGAACACTAACCCTAACCCTAACCCAAACCCTAACCCTAACCCTAACCCTAACTCTAACTCTAACCTTAACCCTAACCCTAACCCTAACCCTAACCCTAACCCTAACCCTAACCCTAACCCTCGACCTAACCCTAGCCCTAACCCTAATCGTAACGCTAACCATAACCCTAACCCTAACAAAAAAACATATCCCTAAACCTAAATCTCACCCTAACCCTAGCCTTAGCCCTAACCCTCTCACTAACTGTAACCCTAACCCTAATCCTAGCCCAAACCCTAACCCTAGCCCTAACCGAACCCCTACCACTAACCTTAACCCTAACCCAAACCCTAACCAGAACCGTAACCCTAAACCTAACACTAACCCGAGCCCTAAACCTGAACCTAGCCCTAACCCTAACCATAACCCTAACCCTAGCGCTAATCCTAACTCTAACGCTAACCCTAAACCTAACCCTAGCCCTAACCCTAACCCTAGGCCTAGCCGTAACCATACCCCTACCCCTACCCCTGCCCCTAACCCAAACTGTAACCCTAAACTGAACCTGAACCTGAACCCTAACCCTAGCCCTAGGTCTAGCTCTAACCCTAGCCCTAAACATTACCTAGCCCTACCCCTAGCCCTAACCCTAGCCCTAATCCTAGCCCGAACCCTAACCCTAATCCTAGCCCGAACCCTAACCCTAACCCTAACCCTAGCCCTAACCCTAACCCTAACCCTAACCCTAGCCCTAACCCTAACCCTAACCCTAACACTAACCCTATCCCTATCCCTATCCCTATCCCTATCCCTATCCCTATACCTTTCCCAAGCCCTAGCCCTAGCTCTAACACTACAACTAACCCTAGCCCTACCCCTAAACCTAACCCTAACCCTAACACTAACCCTAACACTAACCCTAACACTAACCCTAGCCCTAGCCCTAGCCCTAACCCTAACACAAACCCTAGCCCTAGCCCTCGCCCTAAACCTAACCCTAACCCTAACCCTAACCCTAGCCCTAGCCCTAACCCTACCCTAAACCTAACCTGAACTCTAGCCCTAACCCTTGCCCTAACTCTAACCCTAACCCTAACCCTGACTCTAACCCTAACCATAGCCGTAACCCTAACCCTACCCTAATCCTACCCCTACCCCTACCCCTAACCCTAACCGTAGCCCTGACCCTAATGCTAACCCTGGCCCTAACACTAACCCTAACCCTCACCCTAACCCTAGCCCTGACCCTCACCCTAACCCCAACCCTAACCCCAACCCTAACCCTAACTCTAACCCTAAGCATAGCCCTTGCCCTAACCCTTGCCCTAGCCCTAGCCCTAACCCTCACCCTAACCCTAACCCTAACACTAACCCTAACCCTAACCCTAACCCTAACTTTAACCATAGCCCTTGCCTAACCCTTGCCCTAGCCCTAGACCTAACCCTAACCCTAACCCAAGCCCTAACCCTAGCCCTAACCCTAACCCTAACCCTAACCTTAGCCCTAACTGTAGCCCTAGCAGTAACCCTAGCCCTAGCCCGAACACTAACCCTAACCCTAACACAAACCCTAACCCTAACCCTAACTCTAACCTTAACCCTAACCCTAACCTTAACCCTAACCCTAACCCTCGACCTAACCCTAGCCCTAACCCTAATCCTAACGCTAACCATAACCCTAACCCTAACAAAAAACCGTATCCCTAAACGTAAATCTCACCCTAACACTAGCCTTAGCCCTAACCCTCTCACTAACTGTAACCTAACCCTAATCCTAGCCTAAACTCTATCCCTAGCCCTAACCCTAACCCAACACCTACCACTAACCGTAACGCTAACCCAAACCCTAACCAGAACCAGAACCGTAACCCTAGACCTAACCCGAGCCCTAAACCTAACCCTAGCCCTAACCCTAACCCTAAGCCTAACCCTAGCGCTAACCCTAACCCTAACCCTAAACCTAACTATAGCCTTAACCCTAACCCTAGGCCTAGACCTAACCCTACCCCTACCCCTACCCCTAAACCAAACTGTAACCCTAAACTGAAACTGAACCCTAACCCTAACCTTAGCCCTAGCTCTAGTTCTAAACCTAGCCCTAACCCTTACCCTAGCCCTAGCCCTAACCCTAGACCTTACCCTAACCCAAAGCCTACCACTAACCCTAATACAAACCCTAACCATAACTGTAGCCCTAACCCTAATGCTTACCCTAGCTCTAACACTAACCAGAACCCTCACCCTAACCCTAGCCCTCACCCTATACCTAACCCTAACCCTAACCCTAACCCTTGCCCTAGCCCAAGCCCTAGCCATAGCCCTAACCCTAACACTAGCCCTAGCCTTAGCCCTAACCCTTGTCCGAGCCCTAACCCTAACCATAGCCGTAACCCTAACCCTACCCTAATCCTACCCCTACCCCTTCCCATAACCCTAACCGTAGCCCTGACCCTAATGCGAACCCTGGCCCTAACACTAACCCTAACCCTCACCCTAACCCTAGTCCTGACCCTCACCCTAACCCCAACCGTAACCCTAACCCGATCTCTAACCCTAACCATAGCCCTTGCCCTAACCCTTGCCCTAGCCCTAATCCTAACGCTAACCATAACCCTAACCCTAACAAAAAACCATATCCCTAAACCTAACTCTCACCCTAACACTAGCCTTAGCCCTAACCCTCTCACTAACTGTAACCTAACCCTAATCCTAGCCTAAACTCTATCCCTAGCCCTAACCCTAACCCAACACCTACCACTAACCGTAACGCTAACCCAAACCCTAACCAGAACCAGAACCGTAACCCTAACCCTAACCCGAGCCCTAAACCTAACCCTAGCCCTGACCCTAACACTAAGCCTAACCCTAGCGCTAACCCTAACCCTAACCCTAAACCTAACTATAGCCTTAACCCTAACCCTAGGCCTAGACCTAACCCTACCCCTATGCCTACCCCTAAACCAAACTGTAACCCTAACCCTAACCCTAGCCCTAGCTCTAGTTCTAAACCTAGCCCTAACCCTTACCCTAGCCTAGCCCTAACCCTAGACCTTACCCTAACCCAAAGCCTACCACTAACCCTAATACAAACCCTAACCATAGCCGTAACCCTAACCCTACCCTAATCGTACCCCTACCCCTACCCCTAACCCTAACCGTAGCCCTGACCCTAATGCTAACCCTGGCCCTAACACTAACCCTAACCCTCACCCTAACCCTAGTCCTGACCCTCACCCTAACCCCAACCGTAACCCTAACCCGAACTCTAACCCTAATCATAGTCCTTGCCCTAACCCTTGCCCTAGCCCTAGCCCTAGCCCTAGCCCTAACCCTCACCCTAAACCTAACCCTAAACCTAACCCTAACACTAACCATAGCCCTTGCCCTAACCCTTGCCCTAGCCCTAACCCTAACCCTAACCCTAACCCTAACCCAAGCCCTAACCCTAGCCCTAACCCTAATCCTAACGCTAACCATAACCCTAACCCTAACAAAAAACCATATCCCTAAACCTAAATCTCTCCCTAACACTAGCCTTAGCCCTAACCCTCTCACTAACTGTAACCCTAACCCTAATCCTAGCCCTAGCTCTAGTTCTAACCCTAGCCCTAACCCTTACCCTAGCCCTAGCCCTAACCCTAGACCTTATCCTAGCCCTATCCGTAGCCCTAGCCCTAGCCCTAACCCTAGCCCTAGCCCGAACCCTAACCCTAACCCTAACCCTAAGCCTAGCCCAAAGCGTCACCCTAACGATAACCCTAACCCTAGAACTAACCCTAACCCTAACCCTAACCCTAAACCTCACCCTAGCCCTAACCCTAACCCAAACCCTTACCCTAACCCTAACCCTAACCCAAACAGTATCCCTAACCCTAAGCATAACCCTAGGCTTAGCCCTAACCCTCTCACTTACAATAACCCTAACCCTAACCCTAGCCCCAACCCTGACCCTAGCCCGAACCCTAACCCAACCCCTACCACTAACCCTAACCCTAACCCAAACCCTAACCATAACCGTAACCCTAACCCTAACCCGAGCCCTAAACCTAACCCTATCCCTAACCCTAAACGTAACCCTAGCGCTAACCCTAACGCTAACCCTAACCCTAAACCTAACCTTAGCCCTAATTCTAACCCTAGGCCTAGCCCTAACCCTAGCCCTAGCCCTACCCTACCCCTACCCCTAACTCAAACTGTAACCCTAAACTGAACCTGAACCCTAACGCTAGCCCTAACTCTAGCTCTAACGCATGTCCTAACCGTTACCCTAGCCCTAGCCCTAGCCCTAAGACTAGCCCTAGCCCTAATCCTAACCCTAACCCTAACCCAAACCCTAACCCAAACCCTAGTCCTAACCCTAACCCAAAGCCTACCACTAAACCTAACCAAAACCCTAACCATAATCATAAACCTAACCCTAACCCTAGCCCTAACCCTAATGATAACCCTAGCCCTAACCCAAACCCTAAAACTAACCCTCACCCTAAACCTAGCCCTCACCCTAACCCTAACTCTACTCCTAACCCTAAACCTCACCGAACCCTAACCCTAGCCATAACGCTAGCCCTAACCGTAGCCCTAGCCCTAGCCCTAACCCTAACCCTAACCCTAACCCTAACCCTTAACCTAAACCTAACTCTAACGCTAACGCCAGCCCTAACCCTAATGCTAACCCTAGCCGTAACCCTCACCGTCACCCTCACCCTAACCATAGCCCTCACACTGACCCTAACCCTAACCGTAACAATAGCCCTTGACCTAACCCTTGCCCTAGCCCTAGCCCTATCCCTATCCCTAGTCCTATCCCTATCCCTATCCCTATCCCTATCCCTATCCCTATCCCTAGTCCTAGCCCTAGCCCTAGCCCTAACCCTAACCCTAACCCTAACCCAAACCCAAGCCCTAACCCTAGCCGTAGCCCTAACCCCACCCTAACCCTAACCCGAACTCTAGCCCTAACCCGAACCCTAGCCCGAACCCTAACCCTAGCCTTAGACCTAGCCCTAGCCCTATCCCTAGCCCTATCCCGAGCCTTAACCCTAAATCTAACCCTAGCCCAGACCCTATCCCTAAACCTATCGCTAGCCCTAAACCTAACCCTAGCCCTAACACTAACCCTAACCCTAACCCTAACCCTAACCCTACCCCTAACCCTAACCCTAACCCTAACCCCAGCCCTCGCGCTAACCCTAATCCTACCCCTACCCCTACCCCTAACCCTAGCCCTAGTGCTAACCCTAACGCTAACTCTAACCCTAGCCCTAGCCCTAGCTTTAACCTTAGCCCGAGCCCTAGCCCTAGCCCTAAACCTAACCCCAACCGCAACCCTAACCCTAACCCAAACCATAAATCTACCCCAAACCCTAACCCTAACCCTAACCCGAACCGAACCCGAACTCAAACCCTAACCCCAACCCCAACCCTAGCCCTAACTCTAACCCTAACCCTAACCCTAACCCTAACCCTAACCGTAACCCTAACCGTAACCCCAAACCTAACCCTAGACCTAGCCCTAACATTAACCCTAACCCTAGCCCTAACCCTAGACCTTACCCTAACCCAAAGCCTACCACTAACCCTAATACAAACCCTAACCATAACCGTAGCCCTAACCCTAATGCTTACCCTAGCCCTAACACTAACCAGAACCCTCACCCTAACCCTAGCCCTCACCCTATACCTAACCCTAACCCTAACCCTAACCCTAACCCTTGCCCTAGCCGAAGCCCTAGCCATACCTCTAACCCTAACACTAGCCCTAGCCTTAGCCCTAACCCTTGTCCGAGCCCTAACCCTAACCATAGCCGTAACCCTAACCCTACCCTAATCCTACCCCTACCCCTACCCGTAACCCTAACTGTAGCCCTGACCCTAATGCTAACCCTGGCCCTAACACTAACCCTAACCCTCACCCTAACCCTAGTCCTGACCCTCACCCTAACCCCAACCGTAACCCTAACCCGAACTCTAACCCTAACCATAACCCTTGCCCTAGCCCTAGCCCTAGCCCTAGCCCTAGCCCTAGCCCTAGCCCTAGCCCTAACCCTCACCCTAACCCTAACCCTAACCCTAACCCTAACCCTAACCCTAACCATAGCCCTTGCCCTAACCCTTGCCCTAGCCCTAGCCCTAACCCTAACCCTAAACCTAACCCAAGCCCTAACCCTAGCCCTAACCCTAGGCCTAACCGTAGCCCTAGCAGTAACCCTAGCCCTAGCCCTAGCCCGAACACTAACCCTAACCCTAACCCAAACCCTAACCCTAACCCTAACTCTAACCTTAACCTTAACCCTAACCCTAACCCTAACCCTAACCCTAACCATAGCCCTTGCCCTAACCCTTGCCCTAGCCCTAGCCCTAGCCCTAACCCTAAACCTAACCCAAGCCCTAACCCTAGCCCTAACCCTAGGCCTAACCGTAGCCCTAGCAGTAACCCTAGCCCTAGCCCTAGCCCGAACACTAACCCTAACCCTAACCCTAACCCTAACCCTAACCCTAACCCTCGACCTAACCCTAGCCCTAACCCTAATCCTAACGCTAACCATAACCCTAACCCTAACAAAAAAACATATCCCTAAACCTAAATCTCACCCTAACCCTAGTCTTAGCCCTATCCCTCTCACTAACTGTAACCCTAACCCTAATCCTAGCCCAAACCCTAACCCTAGCCCTAACCCAACCCCTACCACTAACCCTAACCCTAACCCAAACCCTAACCAGAACCGTAACCCTAAACATAACACTAACCCGAGCCCTAAACCTGAACCTAGCCCTAACCCTAACCATAACCCTAACCCTAGCGCTAATCCTAACTCTAACGCTAACCCTAAACCTAACCCTAGCCCTAACCCTAACCCTAACCCTAGGCCTAGCCGTAACCATACCCCTACCCCTACCCCTGCCCCTAACCCAAACTGTAACCCTAAACTGAACCTGAACCTGAACCCTAACCCTAGTCCTAGCTCTAGCTCTAACCCTAGCCCTAACCGTTACCTAGCCCTAGCCCTAGCCCTAACCCTAGCCCTAATCCTAGCCCGAACCCTAACCCTAACCCTAGCCCTAGCCCTAGCCCTAAACCTAACCCTAGCCCTAACCCTAACCCTAACCCTAACCCTAACCCTAACCCTAACCCTAGCCCTAGCCCTAACACTAACACTAACACTAACACTAACACTAACACTAACACTAACACTAACCCTATCCCTATCCCTATCCCTATCCCTATCCCTATCCCTATCCCAAGCCCTAGCCCTAGCTCTAACACTACAACTAACCCTAGCCCTACCCCTAAACCTGCCCCTAAGTCTAACCCTAACCCTACACCTAAACCTAACCCTAACACTAACCCTAACACTAACCCTAGCCCTAGCCCTAGCCCTAACCCTAACACAAACCCTAGCCCTAGCCCTCGCCCTAAACCTAACCCTAAACCTAACCCTAACCCTAGCCCTAGCCCTAACCCTACCCTAAACCTAACCTGAACTCTAGCCCTAACCCTTGCCCTAACTCTAACCCTAACCCTAACCCTAACCCTAACCATAGCCGTAACCCTAACCCTACCCTAATCCTACCCCTACCCCTACCCCTAACCCTAACCGTAGCCCTGACCCTAATGCTAACCCTGGCCCTAACACTAACCCTAACCCTCACCCTAACCCTAGCCCTGACCCTCACCCTAACCCCAACCCTAACCCTAACCCTAACCCTAACTCTAACCCTAAGCATAGCCCTTGCCCTAACCCTTGCCCTAGCCCTAGCCCTAACCCTCACCCTAACCCTAACCCTAACCCTAACCCTAACCCTAACCATAGCCCTTGCCTAACCCTTGCCCTAGCCCTAGCCCTAGCCCTAGCCCTAACCCTAACCCAAGCCCTAACCCTAGCCCTAACCCTAGCCCTAACCTTAGCCCTAACTGTAGCCCTAGCAGTAACCCTAGCCCTAGCCCGAACACTAACCCTAACCCTAACACAAACCCTAACCCTAACCCTAACTCTAACCTTAACCCTAACCCTAACCTTAACCCTAACCCTAACCCTCGACCTAACCCTAGCCCTAACCCTAATCCTAACGCTAACCATAACCCTAACCCTAACAAAAAACCGTATCCCTAAACCTAAATCTCACCCTAACACTAGCCTTAGCCCTAACCCTCTCACTAACTGTAACCTAACCCTAATCCTAGCCTAAACTCTATCCCTAGCCCTAACCCTAACCCAACACCTACCACTAACCGTAACGCTAACCCAAACCCTAACCAGAACCAGAACCGTAACCCTAAACCTAACCCGAGCCCTAAACCTAACCCTAGCCCTAACCCTAACCCTAAGCCTAAAACTAGCGCTAACCCTAACCCTAACCCTAAACCTAACTATAGCCTTAACCCTAACCCTAGGCCTAGACCTACCCCTACCCCTACCCCTACCCCTAAACCAAACTGTAACCCTAAACTGAAACTGAACCCTAACCCTAACCCTAGCCCTAGCTCTAGTTCTAAACCTAGCCCTAAACCTTACCCTAGCCCTAGCCCTAACCCTAGACCTTACCCTAACCCAAAGCCTACCACTAACCCTAATACAAACCCTCACCCTAACCCTAGCCCTCACCCTATACCTAACCCTAACCCTAAACCTAACCCTTGCCCTAGCCCAAGCCCTAGCCATAGCCCTAACCCTAACACTAGCCCTAGCCTTAGCCCTAACCCTTGTCCGAGCCCTAACCCTAACCATAGCCGTAACCCTAACCCTACCCTAATCCTACCCCTACCCCTTCCCATAACCCTAACCGTAGCCCTGACCCTAATGCTAACCCTGGCCCTAACACTAACACTAACCCTCACCCTAACCCTAGTCCTGACCCTCACCCTAAACCAACCGTAACCCTAACCCGATCTCTAACCCTAACCATAGCCCTTGCCCTAACCCTTGCCCTAGCCCTAGCCCGAGCCCTAACCCTCACCCTAACCCTAACCCTAACCCTTACCCTAACCCTAACCATAGCCCTTGCCCTAACCCTTGCCCTAGCCCTAGCCCTAGCCCTAACCCTAACCCAAGCCCTAACCCTAGCCCTAACCCTAACCCTAACCTTAGCCCTAACTGTAGCCCTAGCAGTAACCCTAGCCCTAGCCCGAACACTAACCCTAACCCTAACACAAACCCTAACCCTAACCCTAACTCTAACCTTAACCCTAACCCTAACCTTAACCCTAACCCTAACCCTCGACCTAACCCTAGCCCTAACCCTAATCCTAACGCTAACCATAACCCTAACCCTAACAAAAAACCGTATCCCTAAACCTAAATCTCACCCTAACACTAGCCTTAGCCCTAACCCTCTCACTAACTGTAACCTAACCCTAATCCTAGCCTAAACTCTATCCCTAGCCCTAACCCTAACCCAACACCTACCACTAACCGTAACGCTAACCCAAACCCTAACCAGAACCAGAACCGTAACCCTAGACCTAACCCGAGCCCTAAACCTAACCCTAGCCCTAACCCTAACCCTAAGCCTAACCCTAGCGCTAACCCTAACCCTAACCCTAACCCTAAACCTAACTATAGCCTTAACCCTAACCCTAGGCCTAGACCTAACCCTACCCCTACCCCTACCCCTAAACCAAACTGTAACCCTAAACTGAAACTGAACCCTAACCCTAACCTTAGCCCTAGCTCTAGTTCTAAACCTAGCCCTAACCCTTACCCTAGCCCTAGCCCTAACCCTAGACCTTACCCTAACCCAAAGCCTACCACTAACCCTAATACAAACCCTAACCATAACTGTAGCCCTAACCCTAATGCTTACCCTAGCTCTAACACTAACCAGAACCCTCACCCTAACCCTAGCCCTCACCCTATACCTAACCCTAACCCTAACCCTAACCCTTGCCCTAGCCCAAGCCCTAGCCATAGCCCTAACCCTAACACTAGCCCTAGCCTTAGCCCTAACCCTTGTCCGAGCCCTAACCCTAACCATAGCCGTAACCCTAACCCTACCCTAATCCTACCCCTACCCCTTCCCATAACCCTAACCGTAGCCCTGACCCTAATGCGAACCCTGGCCCTAACACTAACCCTAACCCTCACCCTAACCCTAGTCCTGACCCTCACCCTAACCCCAACCGTAACCCTAACCCGATCTCTAACCCTAACCATAGCCCTTGCCCTAACCCTTGCCCTAGCCCTAATCCTAACGCTAACCATAACCCTAACCCTAACAAAAAACCATATCCCTAAACCTAACTCTCACCCTAACACTAGCCTTAGCCCTAACCCTCTCACTAACTGTAACCTAACCCTAATCCTAGCCTAAACTCTATCCCTAGCCCTAACCCTAACCCAACACCTACCACTAACCGTAACGCTAACCCAAACCCTAACCAGAACCAGAACCGTAACCCTAACCCTAACCCGAGCCCTAAACCTAACCCTAGCCCTGACCCTAACACTAAGCCTAACCCTAGCGCTAACCCTAACCCTAACCCTAAACCTAACTATAGCCGTAACCCTAACCCTAGGCCTAGACCTAACCCTACCCCTATGCCTACCCCTAAACCAAACTGTAACCCTAACCCTAACCCTAGCCCTAGCTCTAGTTCTAAACCTAGCCCTAACCCTTACCCTAGCCTAGCCCTAACCCTAGACCTTACCCTAACCCAAAGCCTACCACTAACCCTAATACAAACCCTAACCATAGCCGTAACCCTAACCCTACCCTAATCGTACCCCTACCCCTACCCCTAACCCTAACCGTAGCCGTGACCCTAATGCTAACCCTAACCCTAACCCTAACCCAAGCCCTAACCCTAGCCCTAACCCTAATCCTAACGCTAACCATAACCCTAACCCTAACAAAAAACCATATCCCTAAACCTAAATCTCTCCCTAACACTAGCCTTAGCCCTAACCCTCTCACTAACTGTAACCCTAACCCTAATCCTAGCCCTAGCTCTAGTTCTAACCCTAGCCCTAACCCTTACCCTAGCCCTAGCCCTAACCCTAGACCTTATCCTAGCCCTATCCGTAGCCCTAGCCCTAGCCCTAACCCTAGCCCTAGCCCGAACCCTAACCCTAACCCTAACCCTAAGCCTAGCCCAAAGCGTCACCCTAACGATAACCCTAACCCTAGAACTAACCCTAACCCTAACCCTAACCCTAAACCTCACCCTAGCCCTAACCCTAACCCAAACCCTTACCCTAACCCTAACCCTAACCCAAACAGTATCCCTAACCCTAAGCATAACCCTAGGCTTAGCCCTAACCCTCTCACTTACAATAACCCTAACCCTAACCCTAGCCCCAACCCTGACCCTAGCCCGAACCCTAACCCAACCCCTACCACTAACCCTAACCCTAACCCAAACCCTAACCATAACCGTAACCCTAACCCTAACCCGAGCCCTAAACCTAACCCTATCCCTAACCCTAAACGTAACCCTAGCGCTAACCCTAACGCTAACCCTAACCCTAAACCTAACCTTAGCCCTAATTCTAACCCTAGGCCTAGCCCTAACCCTAGCCCTAGCCCTACCCTACCCCTACCCCTAACTCAAACTGTAACCCTAAACTGAACCTGAACCCTAACGCTAGCCCTAACTCTAGCTCTAACGCATGTCCTAACCGTTACCCTAGCCCTAGCCCTAGCCCTAAGACTAGCCCTAGCCCTAATCCTAACCCTAACCCTAACCCAAACCCTAACCCAAACCCTAGTCCTAACCCTAACCCAAAGCCTACCACTAAACCTAACCAAAACCCTAACCATAATCATAAACCTAACCCTAACCCTAGCCCTAACCCTAATGATAACCCTAGCCCTAACCCAAACCCTAAAACTAACCCTCACCCTAAACCTAGCCCTCACCCTAACCCTAACTCTACTCCTAACCCTAAACCTCACCGAACCCTAACCCTAGCCATAACGCTAGCCCTAACCGTAGCCCTAGCCCTAGCCCTAACCCTAACCCTAACCCTAACCCTAACCCTAGCCCTAGCCCTAACCCTACCCTAAACCTAACCTGAACTCTAGCCCTAACCCTTGCCCTAACTCTAACCCTAACCCTAACCCTAACCCTAACCATAGCCGTAACCCTAACCCTACCCTAATCCTACCCCTACCCCTACCCCTAACCCTAACCGTAGCCCTGACCCTAATGCTAACCCTGGCCCTAACACTAACCCTAACCCTCACCCTAACCCTAGCCCTGACCCTCACCCTAACCCCAACCCTAACCCTAACCCTAACCCTAACTCTAACCCTAAGCATAGCCCTTGCCCTAACCCTTGCCCTAGCCCTAGCCCTAACCCTCACCCTAACCCTAACCCTAACCCTAACCCTAACCCTAACCATAGCCCTTGCCTAACCCTTGCCCTAGCCCTAGCCCTAGCCCTAGCCCTAACCCTAACCCAAGCCCTAACCCTAGCCCTAACCCTAGCCCTAACCTTAGCCCTAACTGTAGCCCTAGCAGTAACCCTAGCCCTGGCCCGAACACTAACCCTAACCCTAACACAAACCCTAACCCTAACCCTAACTCTAACCTTAACCCTAACCCTAACCTTAACCCTAACCCTAACCCTCGACCTAACCCTAGCCCTAACCCTAATCCTAACGCTAACCATAACCCTAACCCTAACAAAAAACCGTATCCCTAAACCTAAATCTCACCCTAACACTAGCCTTAGCCCTAACCCTCTCACTAACTGTAACCTAACCCTAATCCTAGCCTAAACTCTATCCCTAGCCCTAACCCTAACCCAACACCTACCACTAACCGTAACGCTAACCCAAACCCTAACCAGAACCAGAACCGTAACCCTAAACCTAACCCGAGCCCTAAACCTAACCCTAGCGCTAACCCTAACCATAAGCCTAAAACTAGCGCTAACCCTAACCCTAACCCTAAACCTAACTATAGCCTTAACCCTAACCCTAGGCCTAGACCTACCCCTACCCCTACCCCTACCCCTAAACCAAACTGTAACCCTAAACTGAAACTGAACCCTAACCCTAACCCTAGCCCTAGCTCTAGTTCTAAACCTAGCCCTAAACCTTACCCTAGCCCTAGCCCTAACCCTAGACCTTACCCTAACCCAAAGCCTACCACTAACCCTAATACAAACCCTCACCCTAACCCTAGCCCTCACCCTATACCTAACCCTAACCCTAAACCTAACCCTTGCCCTAGCCCAAGCCCTAGCCATAGCCCTAACCCTAACACTAGCCCTAGCCTTAGCCCTAACCCTTGTCCGAGCCCTAACCCTAACCATAGCCGTAACCCTAACCCTACCCTAATCCTACCCCTACCCCTTCCCATAACCCTAACCGTAGCCCTGACCCTAATGCTAACCCTGGCCCTAACACTAACACTAACCCTCACCCTAACCCTAGTCCTGACCCTCACCCTAAACCAACCGTAACCCTAACCCGATCTCTAACCCTAACCATAGCCCTTGCCCTAACCCTTGCCCTAGCCCTAGCCCGAGCCCTAACCCTCACCCTAACCCTAACCCTAACCCTTACCCTAACCCTAACCATAGCCCTTGCCCTAACCCTTGCCCTAGCCCTAGCCCTAGCCCTAACCCTAACCCAAGCCCTAACCCTAGCCCTAACCCTAACCCTAACCCTAACCTTAGCCCTAACTGTAGCCCTAGCAGTAACCCTAGCCCTAGCCCGAACACTAACCCTAACCCTAACACAAACCCTAACCCTAACCCTAACTCTAACCTTAACCCTAACCCTAACCTTAACCCTAACCCTAACCCTCGACCTAACCCTAGCCCTAACCCTAATCCTAACGCTAACCATAACCCTAACCCTAACAAAAAACCGTATCCCTAAACCTAAATCTCACCCTAACACTAGCCTTAGCCCTAACCCTCTCACTAACTGTAACCTAACCCTAATCCTAGCCTAAACTCTATCCCTAGCCCTAACCCTAACCCAACACCTACCACTAACCGTAACGCTAACCCAAACCCTAACCAGAACCAGAACCGTAACCCTAGACCTAACCCGAGCCCTAAACCTAACCCTAGCCCTAACCCTAACCCTAAGCCTAACCCTAGCGCTAACCCTAACCCTAACCCTAACCCTAAACCTAACTATAGCCTTAACCCTAACCCTAGGCCTAGACCTAACCCTACCCCTACCCCTACCCCTAAACCAAACTGTAACCCTAAACTGAAACTGAACCCTAACCCTAACCTTAGCCCTAGCTCTAGTTCTAAACCTAGCCCTAACCCTTACCCTAGCCCTAGCCCTAACCCTAGACCTTACCCTAACCCAAAGCCTACCACTAACCCTAATACAAACCCTAACCATAACTGTAGCCCTAACCCTAATGCTTACCCTAGCTCTAACACTAACCAGAACCCTCACCCTAACCCTAGCCCTCACCCTATACCTAACCCTAACCCTAACCCTAACCCTTGCCCTAGCCCAAGCCCTAGCCATAGCCCTAACCCTAACACTAGCCCTAGCCTTAGCCCTAACCCTTGTCCGAGCCCTAACCCTAACCATAGCCGTAACCCTAACCCTACCCTAATCCTACCCCTACCCCTTCCCATAACCCTAACCGTAGCCCTGACCCTAATGCGAACCCTGGCCCTAACACTAACCCTAACCCTCACCCTAACCCTAGTCCTGACCCTCACCCTAACCCCAACCGTAACCCTAACCCGATCTCTAACCCTAACCATAGCCCTTGCCCTAACCCTTGCCCTAGCCCTAATCCTAACGCTAACCATAACCCTAACCCTAACAAAAAACCATATCCCTAAACCTAACTCTCACCCTAACACTAGCCTTAGCCCTAACCCTCTCACTAACTGTAACCTAACCCTAATCCTAGCCTAAACTCTATCCCTAGCCCTAACCCTAACCCAACACCTACCACTAACCGTAACGCTAACCCAAACCCTAACCAGAACCAGAACCGTAACCCTAACCCTAACCCGAGCCCTAAACCTAACCCTAGCCCTGACCCTAACACTAAGCCTAACCCTAGCGCTAACCCTAACCCTAACCCTAAACCTAACTATAGCCGTAACCCTAACCCTAGGCCTAGACCTAACCCTACCCCTATGCCTACCCCTAAACCAAACTGTAACCCTAACCCTAACCCTAGCCCTAGCTCTAGTTCTAAACCTAGCCCTAACCCTTACCCTAGCCTAGCCCTAACCCTAGACCTTACCCTAACCCAAAGCCTACCACTAACCCTAATACAAACCCTAACCATAGCCGTAACCCTAACCCTACCCTAATCGTACCCCTACCCCTACCCCTAACCCTAAACGTAGCCGTGACCCTAATGCTAACCCTAACCCTAACCCTAACCCAAGCCCTAACCCTAGCCCTAACCCTAATCCTAACGCTAACCATAACCCTAACCCTAACAAAAAACCATATCCCTAAACCTAAATCTCTCCCTAACACTAGCCTTAGCCCTAACCCTCTCACTAACTGTAACCCTAACCCTAATCCTAGCCCTAGCTCTAGTTCTAACCCTAGCCCTAACCCTTACCCTAGCCCTAGCCCTAACCCTAGACCTTATCCTAGCCCTATCCGTAGCCCTAGCCCTAGCCCTAACCCTAGCCCTAGCCCGAACCCTAACCCTAACCCTAACCCTAAGCCTAGCCCAAAGCGTCACCCTAACGATAACCCTAACCCTAGAACTAACCCTAACCCTAACCCTAACCCTAAACCTCACCCTAGCCCTAACCCTAACCCAAACCCTTACCCTAACCCTAACCCTAACCCAAACAGTATCCCTAACCCTAAGCATAACCCTAGGCTTAGCCCTAACCCTCTCACTTACAATAACCCTAACCCTAACCCTAGCCCCAACCCTGACCCTAGCCCGAACCCTAACCCAACCCCTACCACTAACCCTAACCCTAACCCAAACCCTAACCATAACCGTAACCCTAACCCTAACCCGAGCCCTAAACCTAACCCTATCCCTAACCCTAAACGTAACCCTAGCGCTAACCCTAACGCTAAGCCTAAGCCTAAACCTAACCTTAGCCCTAATTCTAACCCTAGGCCTAGCCCTAACCCTAGCCCTAGCCCTACCCTACCCCTACCCCTAACTCAAACTGTAACCCTAAACTGAACCTGAACCCTAACGCTAGCCCTAACTCTAGCTCTAACGCATGTCCTAACCGTTACCCTAGCCCTAGCCCTAGCCCTAAGACTAGCCCTAGCCCTAATCCTAACCCTAACCCTAACCCAAACCCTAACCCAAACCCTAGTCCTAACCCTAACCCAAAGCCTACCACTAAACCTAACCAAAACCCTAACCATAATCATAAACCTAACCCTAACCCTAGCCCTAACCCTAATGATAACCCTAGCCCTAACCCAAACCCTAAAACTAACCCTCACCCTAAACCTAGCCCTCACCCTAACCCTAACTCTACTCCTAACCCTAAACCTCACCGAACCCTAACCCTAGCCATAACGCTAGCCCTAACCGTAGCCCTAGCCCTAGCCCTAACCCTAACCCTAACCCTAACCCTAACCCTTAACCTAAACCTAACTCTAACGCTAACGCCAGCCCTAACCCTAATGCTAACCCTAGCCGTAACCCTCACCGTCACCCTCACCCTAACCATAGCCCTCACACTGACCCTAACCCTAACCGTAACAATAGCCCTTGACCTAACCCTTGCCCTAGCCCTATCCCTATCCCTAGTCCTATCCCTATCCCTATCCCTATCCCTATCCCTATCCCTATCCCTATCCCTAGTCCTAGCCCTAGCCCTAGCCCTAACCCTAACCCTAACCCTAACCCAAACCCAAGCCCTAACCCTAGCCGTAGCCCTAACCCCACCCTAACCCTAACCCGAACTCTAGCCCTAACCCGAACCCTAGCCCGAACCCTAACCCTAGCCTTAGACCTAGCCCTAGCCCTATCCCTAGCCCTATCCCGAGCCTTAACCCTAAATCTAACCCTAGCCCAGACCCTATCCCTAAACCTATCGCTAGCCCTAAACCTAACCCTAGCCCTAACCCTAACCCTAACCCTAACCCTACCCCTAAACCTAACCCTAACCCCAGCCCTCGCGCTAACCCTAATCCTAACCCTACCCCTACCCCTAACCCTAGCCCTAGTGCTAACCCTAATGCTAACTCTAACCCTAGCCCTAGCCCTAGCTTTAACCTTAGCCCGAGCCCTAGCCCTAGCCCTAAACCTAACCCCAACCGCAACCCTAACCCTAACCCAAACCATAAATCTACCCCAAACCCTAACCCTAACCCTAACCCGAACCGAACCCGAACTCAAACCCTAACCCCAACCCCAACCCTAGCCCTAACTCTAACCCTAACCCTAACCCTAACCCTAACCCTAACCGTAACCCTAACCGTAAACCCAAACCTAACCCTAGCCCTAGCCCTAACATTAACCCTAACCCTAGCCCTAACCCTAGACCTTACCCTAACCCAAAGCCTACCACTAACCCTAATACAAACCCTAACCATAATCGTAGCCCTAACCCTAATGCTTACCCTAGCCCTAACACTAACCAGAACCCTCACCCTAACCCTAGCCCTCACCCTATACCTAACCCTAACCCTAACCCTAACCCTAACCCTTGCCCTAGCCGAAGCCCTAGCCATACCTCTAACCCTAACACTAGCCCTAGCCTTAGCCCTAACCCTTGTCCGAGCCCTAACCCTAACCATAGCCGTAACCCTAACCCTACCCTAATCCTACCCCTACCCCTACCCGTTACCCTAACTGTAGCCCTGACCCTAATGCTAACCCTGGCCCTAACACTAACCCTAACCCTCACCCTAACCCTAGTCCTGACCCTCACCCTAACCCCAACCGTAACCCTAACCCGAACTCTAACCCTAACCATAGCCCTTGCCCTAACCCTTGCCCTAGCCCTAGCCCTAGCCCTAGCCCTAGCCCTAGCCCTAGCCCTAGCCCTAACCCTCACCCTAACCCTAACCCTAACCCTAACCCTAACCCTAACCATAGCCCTTGCCCTAACCCTTGCCCTAGCCCTAGCCCTAGCCCTAACCCTAAACCTAACCCAAGCCCTAACCCTAGCCCTAACCCTAGGCCTAACCGTAGCCCTAGCAGTAACCCTAGCCCTAGCCCTAGCCCGAACACTAACCCTAACCCTAACCCAAACCCTAACCCTAACCCTAACTCTAACCTTAACCTTAACCCTAAACCTAACCATAACCCTAACCCTAACCCTAACCCTAACCCTCGACCTAACCCTAGCCCTAACCCTAATCCTAACGCTAACCATAACCCTAACCCTAACAAAAAAACATATCCCTAAACCTAAATCTCACCCTAACCCTAGTCTTAGCCCTATCCCTCTCACTAACTGTAACCCTAACCCTAATCCTAGCCCAAACCCTAACCCTAGCCCTAACCCAACCCCTACCACTAACCCTAACCCTAACCCAAACCCTAACCAGAACCGTAACCCTAAACATAACACTAACCCGAGCCCTAAACCTGAACCTAGCCCTAACCCTAACCATAACCCTAACCCTAGCGCTAATCCTAACTCTAACGCTAACCCTAAACCTAACCCTAGCCCTAACACTAACCCTATCCCTATCCCTATCCCTATCCCTATCCCTATCCCTATCCCTATCCCTATCCCAAGCCCTAGCCCTAGCTCTAACACTACAACTAACCCTAGCCCTACCCCTAAACCTGCCCCTAAGTCTAACCCTAACCCTACACCTAAACCTAACCCTAACACTAACCCTAACACTAACCCTAGCCCTAGCCCTAGCCCTAACCCTAACACAAACCCTAGCCCTAGCCCTCGCCCTAAACCTAACCCTAACCCTAACCCTAACCCTAGCCCTAGCCCTAACCCTACCCTAAACCTAACCTGAACTCTAGCCCTAACCCTTGCCCTAACTCTAACCCTAACCCTAACCCTAACCCTAACCATAGCCGTAACCCTAACCCTACCCTAATCCTACTCCTACCCCTACCCCTAACCCTAACCGTAGCCCTGACCCTAATGCTAACCCTGGCCCTAACACTAACCCTAACCCTCACCCTAACCCTAAGCATAGCCCTTGCCCTAACCCTTGCCCTAGCCCTAGCCCTAACCCTCACCCTAACCCTAACCCTAACACTAACCCTAACCCTAACCATAGCCCTTGCCTAACCCTTGCCCTAGCCCTAGCCCTAGCCCTAACCCTAACCCAAGCCCTAACCCTAGCCCTAACCCTAGCCCTAACCTTAGCCCTAACTGTAGCCCTAGCAGTAACCCTAGCCCTAGCCCGAACACTAACCCTAACCCTAACACAAACCCTAACCCTAACCCTAACTCTAACCTTAACCCTAACCCTAACCTTAACCCTAACCCTAACCCTCGACCTAACCCTAGCCCTAACCCTAATCCTAACGCTAACCATAACCCTAACCCTAACAAAAAACCGTATCCCTAAACCTAAATCTCACCCTAACACTAGCCTTAGCCCTAACCCTCTCACTAACTGTAACCTAACCCTAATCCTAGCCTAAACTCTATCCCTAGCCCTAACCCTAACCCAACACCTACCACTAACCGTAACGCTAACCCAAACCCTAACCAGAACCAGAACCGTAACCCTAAACCTAACCCGAGCCCTAAACCTAACCCTAGCCCTAACCCTAACCCTAAGCCTAACCCTAGCGCTAACCCTAACCCTAACCCTAAACCTAACTATAGCCGTAACCCTAAGCCTAGGCCTAGACCTACCCCTACCCCTACCCCTACCCCTAAACCAAACTGTAACCCTAAACTGAAACTGAACCCTAACCCTAACCCTAGCCCTAGCTCTAGTTCTAAACCTAGCCCTAAACCTTACCCTAGCCCTAGCCCTAACCCTAGACCTTACCCTAACCCAAAGCCTACCACTAACCCTAATACAAACCCTCGCCCTAACCGTAGCCCTCACCCTATACCTAACCCTAACCCTAACCCTAACCCTTGCCCTAGCCCAAGCCCTAGCCATAGCCCTAACCCTAACACTAGCCCTAGCCTTAGCCCTAACCCTTGTCCGAGCCCTAACCCTAACCATAGCCGTAACCCTAACCCTACCCTAATCCTACCCCTACCCCTTCCCATAACCCTAACCGTAGCCCTGACCCTAATGCTAACCCTGGCCCTAACACTAACCCTAACCCTCACCCTAACCCTAGTCCTGACCCTCACCCTAACCCCAACCGTAACCCTAACCCGATCTCTAACCCTAACCATAGCCCTTGCCCTAACCCTTGCCCTAGCCCTAGCCCTAGCCCGAGCACTAACCCTCACCCTCACCCAAACCCTAACCCTAACCCTAACCCTAACCATAGCCCTTGCCCTAACCCTTGCCCTAGCCCTAGCCCTAGCCCTAACCCTAACCCTAACCCAAGCCCTACCCCTAGCCCTAACCCTAGCCCTTACCATAGCCCTAGCAGTAACCCTAGCCCTAGCCTGAACACTAACCCTAACCCAAACCCTAACCCTAACCCTAACCCTAACCCTAACTCTAACCTTAACCCTAACCCTAACCCTAACCCTAACCCTAACCCTAACCCTCGACCTAACCCTAGCCCTAACCCTAATCCTAACGCTAACCATAACCCTAACCCTAACAAAAAACCATATCCCTAAACCTAACTCTCACCCTAACACTAGCCTTAGCCCTAACCCTCTCACTAACTGTAACCCTAACCCTAATCCTAGCCTATACTCTATCCCTAGCCCTAACCCTAACCCAACACCTACCACTAACCCTAACGCTAACCCAAACCCTAACCGGAACCAGAACCGTAACCCTAACCCTAACCCGAGCCCTAAACCTAACCCTAGCCCTAACCCTAACCCTAAGCCTAACCCTAGCGCTAACCCTAACCCTAACCCTAAACCTAACTATAGCCTTAACCCAAACCCTAGGCCTAGACCTACCCCTACCCCTACCCCTACCCCTAAACCAAACTGTAACCCTAAACTAAAACTGAACCCTAACCCTAACCCTAGCCCTAGCTCTAGTTCTAAACCTAGCCCTAACCCTGACCCTAGCCCTAGCCCTAACCCTAGACCTTACCCTAACTCAAAGCCTACCACTAACCCTAACACAAACCCTAACGATAACCGTAGACCTAACCCTAATGCTAACCCTAGCCCTAACACTAACCAGAACCCTCACCCTAACCCTAGCCCTCACCCTATACCTAACACTAACCCTAAACCTAACCCTTGCCCTAGCCCAAGCCCTAGCCATAGCCCTAACCCTAACACTAGCCCTAGCCTTAACCCTAACCCTTATCCGAGCCCTAACCCTAACCATAGCCATAACCCTAACCCTACCCTAATCCTACCCCGACCCCTTCCCATAACCCTAACCGTAGCCCTGACCCTAATGCTAACCCTGCCCCTAACACTAACCCTAACCCTCACCCTAACCCTAGTCCTGACCCTCACCCTAACCCCAACCGTAACCCTAACCCGATCTCTAACCCTAATCATAGCCCTTGCCCTAACCCTTGCCCTAACCCTTGCCCTAGCCCTAGCCCTAGCCCTAGCCCTAACCCTCACCCTAACCCTAACCCTAACCCTAACCCTAACCATAGCCCTTGCCCTAACCCTTGCCCTAGCCCTAGCCCTAGACCTAAAACTAACCCTAACCCAAGCCCTAACCCTAGCCCTAACCCTAGCCCTAACCGTAGCCCTAGCAGTAACCCTAGCCCTAGCCCGAACACTAACCCTAACCCTAACCCTAACCCTAACCCTAACTCTAACCTTAACCTTAACCCTAAACCTAACCATAACCCTAACCCTAACCCTAACCCTAACCCTCGACCTAACCCTAGCCCTAACCCTAATCCTAACGCTAACCATAACCCTAACCCTAACAAAAAAACATATCCCTAAACCTAAATCTCACCCTAACCCTAGTCTTAGCCCTATCCCTCTCACTAACTGTAACCCTAACCCTAATCCTAGCCCAAACCCTAACCCTAGCCCTAACCCAACCCCTACCACTAACCCTAACCCTAACCCAAACCCTAACCAGAACCGTAACCCTAAACATAACACTAACCCGAGCCCTAAACCTGAACCTAGCCCTAACCCTAACCATAACCCTAACCCTAGCGCTAATCCTAACTCTAACGCTAACCCTAAACCTAACCCTAGCCCTAACCCTAACCCTAACCCTAGGCCTAGCCGTAACCATACCCCTACCCCTACCCCTGCCCCTAACCCAAACTGTAACCCTAAACTGAATCTGAACCTGAACCCTAACCCTAGTCCTAGCTCTGGCTCTAACCCTAGCCCTAACCGTTACCTAGCCCTAGCCCTAGCCCTAACCCTAGCCCTAATCCTAGCCCGAACCCTAACCCTAACCCTAGCCCTAGCCCTAAACCTAACCCTAGCCCTAACCCTAACCCTAACCCTAACCCTAACCCTAACCCTAGCCCTAACCCTAACCCTAAGCCTAACACTAGCGCTAACCCTAACCCTAACCCTAAACCTAACTATAGCCTTAACCCTAACCCTAGGCCTAGACCTACCCCTACCCCTACCCCTACCCCTAAACCAAACTGTAACCCTAAACTGAAACTGAACCCTAACCCTAGCCCTAGCTCTAGTTCTAAACCTAGCCCTAAACCTTACCCTAGCCCTAGCCCTAACCCTAGACCTTACCCTAACCCAAAGCCTACCACTAACCCTAATACAAACCCTCACCCTAACCCTAGCCCTCACCCTATACCTAACCCTAACCCTAAACCTAACCCTTGCCCTAGCCCAAGCCCTAGCCATAGCCCTAACCCTAACACTAGCCCTAGCCTTAGCCCTAACCCTTGTCCGAGCCCTAACCCTAACCATAGCCGTAACCCTAACCCTACCCTAATCCTACCCCTACCCCTTCCCATAACCCTAACCGTAGCCCTGACCCTAATGCTAACCCTGGCCCTAACACTAACCCTAACCCTCACCCTAACCCTAGTCCTGACCCTCACCCTAACCCAACCGTAACCCTAACCCGATCTCTAACCCTAACCATAGCCCTTGCCCTAACCCTTGCCCTAGCCCTAGCCCGAGCCCTAACCCTCACCCTAACCCTAACCCTAACCCTTACCCTAACCCTAACCATAGCCCTTGCCCTAACCCTTGCCCTAGCCCTAGCCCTAGCCCTAACCCTAACCCTAACCCAAGCCCTACCCCTACCCCTAGCCCTAACCCTAGCCCTTACCGTAGCCCTAGCAGTAACCCTAGCCCTAGCCTGAACACTAACCCTAACCCAAACCCTAACCCTAACCCTAAACCTAACTCTAACCTTAACCCTAACCCTAACCCTAACCCTAACCCTAACCCTAACCCTCGACCTAACCCTAGCCCTAATCCTAATCCTAACGCTAACCATAACCCTAACCCTAACAAAAAACCATATCCCTAAACCTAACTCTCACCCTAACACTAGCCTTAGCCCTAACCCTCTCACTAACTGTAACCCTAACCCTAATCCTAGCCTAAACTCTATCCCTAGCCCTAACCCTAACCCAACACCTACCACTAACCCTAACGCTAACCCAAACCCTAACCAGAACCAGAACCGTAACCCTAACCCTAACCCGAGCCCTAAACCTAACCCTAGCCCTAACCCTAACCCTAAGCCTAACCCTAGCGCTAACCCTAACCCTAACCCTAAACCTAACTATAGCCTTTACCCAAACCCTAGGCCTAGACATAACCCTACCCCTACCCCTACCCCTAAACCAAACTGTAACCCTAAACTAAAACTGAACCCTAACCCTAACCCTAGCCCTAGCTCTAGTTCTAAACCTAGCCCTAACCCTGACCCTAGCCCTAGCCCTAACCCTAGACCTTACCCTAACTCAAAGCCTACCACTAACCCTAACACAAACCCTAACCATAACCGTAGACCTAACCCTAATGCTAACCCTAACCCTAGCCCTAACACTAACCAGAACCCTCACCCTAACCCTAGCCCTCACCCTATACCTAACCCGAACCCTAAACCTTAACCCTAACCCTAACCCTAACCTAAGCCCTAACCCTAGCCCTAACGCTAGCCCTATACGTAGCCCTAGCCCTAGCCCTAGCCCTAACCCTAGCCCTAGCCCGAACCCGAACCCGAACCCGAACCCTAACCCTAACCCTAACCCTAGCCCAAAGTGTCACCCTAACGATAACCCTAACCCTAGACCTAACCCTAACCCTAACCCTAAACCTCACCCTAGCCCTAACCCTAACCCTAACCCTAACCCTAACTCTAACCCTAAGCATAGCCCTTGCCCTAACCCTTGCCCTAGCCCTAGCCCTAACCCTCACCCTAACCCTAACCCTAACCCTAACCCTAACCCTAACCATAGCCCTTGCCTAACCCTTGCCCTAGCCCTAGCCCTAGCCCTAACCCTAACCCAAGCCCTAACCCTAGCCCTAACCCTAGCCCTAACCTTAGCCCTAACTGTAGCCCTAGCAGTAACCCTAGCCCTAGCCCGAACACTAACCCTAACCCTAACACAAACCCTAACCCTAACCCTAACTCTAACCTTAACCCTAACCCTAACCTTAACCCCAACCCTAACCCTCGACCTAACCCTAGCCCTAACCCTAATCCTAACGCTAACCATAACCCTAACCCTAACAAAAAACCGTATCCCTAAACCTAAATCTCACCCTAACACTAGCCTTAGCCCTAACCCTCTCCCTAACTGTAACCTAACCCTAATCCTAGCCTAAACTCTATCCCTAGCCCTAACCCTAACCCAACACCTACCACTAACCGTAACGCTAACCCAAACCCTAACCAGAACCAGAACCGTAACCCTAAACCTAACCCGAGCCCTAAACCTAACCCTAGCCCTAACCCTAACCCTAAGCCTAACCCTAGCGCTAACCCTAACCCTAACCCTAAACCTAACTATAGCCTTAACCCTAACCCTAGGCCTAGACCTAACCCTACCCCTACCCCTAAACCAAACTGTAACCCTAAACTGAAACTGAACCCTAACCCTAACCCTAGCCCTAGCTCTAGTTCTAAACCTAGCCCTAAACCTTACCCTAGCCCTAGCCCTAACCCTAGACCTTACCCTAACCCAAAGCCTACCACTAACCCTAATACAAACCCTCGCCCTAACCGTAGCCCTCACCCTATACCTAACCCTAACCCTAACCCTAACCCTTGCCCTAGCCCAAGCCCTAGCCATAGCCCTAACCCTAACACTAGCCCTAGCCTTAGCCCTAACCCTTGTCCGAGCCCTAACCCTAACCATAGCCGTAACCCTAACCCTACCCTAATCCTACCCCTACCCCTTCCCATAACCCTAACCGTAGCCCTGACCCTAATGCTAACCCTGGCCCTAACACTAACCCTAACCCTCACCCTAACCCTAGTCCTGACCCTCACCCTAACCCCAACCGTAACCCTAACCCGATCTCTAACCCTAACCATAGCCCTTGCCCTAACCCTTGCCCTAGCCCTAGCCCGAGCCCTAACCCTCACCCTAACCCTAACCCTAACCCTTACCCTAACCCTAACCATAGCCCTTGCCCTAACCCTTGCCGTAGCCCTAGCCCTAGCCCTAACCCTAACCCTAACCCAAGCCCTACCCCTACCCCTAGCCCTAACCCTAGCCCTTACCGTAGCCCTAGCAGTAACCCTAGCCCTAGCCTGAACACTAACCCTAACCCAAACCCTAACCCTAACCCTAAACCTAACTCTAACCTTAACCCTAACCCTAACCCTAACCCTAACCCTCGACCTAACCCTAGCCCTAATCCTAATCCTAACGCTAACCATAACCCTAACCCTAACAAAAAACCATATCCCTAAACCTAACTCTCACCCTAACACTAGCCTTAGCCCTAACCCTCTCACTAACTGTAACCCTAACCCTAATCCTAGCCTAAACTCTATCCCTAGCCCTAACCCTAACCCAACACCTACCACTAACCCTAACGCTAACCCAAACCCTAACCAGAACCAGAACCGTAACCCTAACCCTAACCCGAGCCCTAAACCTAACCCTAGCCCTAACCCTAACCCTAAGCCTAACCCTAGCGCTAACCCTAACCCTAACCCTAACCCTAAACCTAACTATAGCCTTAACCCAAACCCTAGGCCTAGACCTAACCCTACCCCTACCCCTACCCCTAAACCAAACTGTAACCCTAAACTAAAACTGAACCCTAACCCTAACCCTAGCCCTAGCTCTAGTTCTAAACCTAGCCCTAACCCTGACCCTAGCCCTAGCCCTAACCCTAGACCTTACCCTAACTCAAAGCCTACCACTAACCCTAACACAAACCCTAACCATAACCGTAGACCTAACCCTAATGCTAACCCTAACCCTAGCCCTAACACTAACCAGAACCCTCACCCTAACCCTAGCCCTCACCCTATACCTAACCCGAACCCTAAACCTTAACCCTAACCCTAACCCTAACCTAAGCCCTAACCCTAGCCCTAACGCTAGCCCTATACGTAGCCCTAGCCCTAGCCCTAGCCCTAACCCTAGCCCTAGCCCGAACCCGAACCCGAACCCTAACCCTAACCCTAACCCTAACCCTAGCCCAAAGTGTCACCCTAACGATAACCCTAACCCTAGACCTAACCCTAACCCTAACCCTAAACCTCACCCTAGCCCTAACCCTAACCCTAACCCTAACCCTAACTCTAACCCTAAGCATAGCCCTTGCCCTAACCCTTGCCCTAGCCCTAGCCCTAACCCTCACCCTAACCCTAACCCTAACCCTAACCCTAACCCTAACCATAGCCCTTGCCTAACCCTTGCCCTAGCCCTAGCCCTAGCCCTAACCCTAACCCAAGCCCTAACCCTAGCCCTAACCCTAGCCCTAACCTTAGCCCTAACTGTAGCCCTAGCAGTAACCCTAGCCCTAGCCCGAACACTAACCCTAACCCTAACACAAACCCTAACCCTAACCCTAACTCTAACCTTAACCCTAACCCTAACCTTAACCCTAACCCTAACCCTCGACCTAACCCTAGCCCTAACCCTAATCCTAACGCTAACCATAACCCTAACCCTAACAAAAAACCGTATCCCTAAACCTAAATCTCACCCTAACACTAGCCTTAGCCCTAACCCTCTCACTAACTGTAACCTAACCCTAATCCTAGCCTAAACTCTATCCCTAGCCCTAACCCTAACCCAACACCTACCACTAACCGTAACGCTAACCCAAACCCTAACCAGAACCAGAACCGTAACCCTAAACCTAACCCGAGCCCTAAACCTAACCCTAGCCCTAACCCTAACCCTAAGCCTAACCCTAGCGCTAACCCTAACCCTAACCCTAAACCTAACTATAGCCTTAACCCTAACCCTAGGCCTAGACCTAACCCTACCCCTACCCCTAAACCAAACTGTAACCCTAAACTGAAACTGAACCCTAACCCTAACCCTAGCCCTAGCTCTAGTTCTAAACCTAGCCCTAAACCTTACCCTAGCCCTAGCCCTAACCCTAGACCTTACCCTAACCCAAAGCCTACCACTAACCCTAATACAAACCCTCGCCCTAACCGTAGCCCTCACCCTATACCTAACCCTAACCCTAACCCTAACCCTTGCCCTAGCCCAAGCCCTAGCCATAGCCCTAACCCTAACACTAGCCCTAGCCTTAGCCCTAACCCTTGTCCGAGCCCTAACCCTAACCATAGCCGTAACCCTAACCCTACCCTAATCCTACCCCTACCCCTTCCCATAACCCTAACCGTAGCCCTGACCCTAATGCTAACCCTGGCCCTAACACTAACCCTAACCCTCACCCTAACCCTAGTCCTGACCCTCACCCTAACCCCAACCGTAACCCTAACCCGATCTCTAACCCTAACCATAGCCCTTGCCCTAACCCTTGCCCTAGCCCTAGCCCTAGCCCGAGCCCTAACCCTCACCCTCACCCTAACCCTAACCCTAACCCTAACCCTAACCATAGCCCTTGCCCTAACCCTTGCCCTAGCCCTAGCCCTAGCCCTAACCCTAACCCTAACCCAAGCCCTACCCCTAGCCCTAACCCTAGCCCTTACCATAGCCCTAGCAGTAACCCTAGCCCTAGCCTGAACACTAACCCTAACCCAAACCCTAACCCTAACCCTAACCCTAACTCTAACCTTAACCCTAACCCTAACCCTAACCCTAACCCTAACCCTAACCCTAACCCTCGACCTAACCCTAGCCCTAACCCTAATCCTAACGCTAACCATAACCCTAACCCTAACAAAAAACCATATCCCTAAACCTAACTCTCACCCTAACACTAGCCTTAGCCCTAACCCTCTCACTAACTGTAACCCTAACCCTAATCCTAGCCTAAACTCTATCCCTAGCCCTAACCCTAACCCAACACCTACCACTAACCCTAACGCTAACCCAAACCCTAACCGGAACCAGAACCATAACCCTAACCCTAACCCGAGCCCTAAACCTAACCCTAGCCCTAACCCTAACCCTAAGCCTAACCCTAGCGCTAACCCTAACCCTAACCCTAAACCTAACTATAGCCTTAACCCAAACCCTAGGCCTAGACCTAACCCTACCCCTACCCCTACCCCTAAACCAAACTGTAACCCTAAACTAAAACTGAACCCTAACCCTAACCCTAGCCCTAGCTCTAGTTCTAAACCTAGCCCTAACCCTGACCCTAGCCCTAGCCCTAACCCTAGACCTTACCCTAACTCAAAGCCTACCACTAACCCTAACACAAACCCTAACGATAACCGTAGACCTAACCCTAATGCTAACCCTAGCCCTAACACTAACCAGAACCCTCACCCTAACCCTAGCCCTCACCCTATACCTAACCCTAACCCTAAACCTAACCCTTGCCCTAGCCCAAGCCCTAGCCATAGCCCTAACCCTAACACTAGCCCTAGCCTTAACCCTAACCCTTATCCGAGCCCTAACCCTAACCATAGCCATAACCCTAACCCTACCCTAATCCTACCCCGACCCCTTCCCATAACCCTAACCGTAGCCCTGACCCTAATGCTAACCCTGCCCCTAACACTAACCCTAACCCTCACCCTAACCCTAGTCCTGACCCTCACCCTAACCCCAACCGTAACCCTAACCCGATCTCTAACCCGAACCATAGCCCTTGCCCTAACCCTTGCCCTAGCCCTAGCCCTAGCCCGAGCACTAACCCTCACCCTCACCCAAACCCTAACCCTAACCCTAACCCTAACCATAGCCCTTGCCCTAACCCTTGCCCTAGCCCTAGCCCTAGCCCTAACCCTAACCCTAACCCAAGCCCTACCCCTAGCCCTAACCCTAGCCCTTACCATAGCCCTAGCAGTAACCCTAGCCCTAGCCTGAACACTAACCCTAACCCAAACCCTAACCCTAACCCTAACCCTAACCCTAACCCTAACTCTAACCTTAACCCTAACCCTAACCCTAACCCTAACCCTAACCCTAACCCTAACCCTCGACCTAACCCTAGCCCTAACCCTAATCCTAACGCTAACCATAACCCTAACCCTAACAAAAAACCATATCCCTAAACCTAACTCTCACCCTAACACTAGCCTTAGCCCTAACCCTCTCACTAACTGTAACCCTAACCCTAATCCTAGCCTATACTCTATCCCTAGCCCTAACCCTAACCCAACACCTACCACTAACCCTAACGCTAACCCAAACCCTAACCGGAACCAGAACCGTAACCCTAACCCTAACCCGAGCCCTAAACCTAACCCTAGCCCTAACCCTAACCCTAAGCCTAACCCTAGCGCTAACCCTAACCCTAACCCTAAACCTAACTATAGCCTTAACCCAAACCCTAGGCCTAGACCTACCCCTACCCCTACCCCTACCCCTAAACCAAACTGTAACCCTAAACTAAAACTGAACCCTAACCCTAACCCTAGCCCTAGCTCTAGTTCTAAACCTAGCCCTAACCCTGACCCTAGCCCTAGCCCTAACCCTAGACCTTACCCTAACTCAAAGCCTACCACTAACCCTAACACAAACCCTAACGATAACCGTAGACCTAACCCTAATGCTAACCCTAGCCCTAACACTAACCAGAACCCTCACCCTAACCCTAGCCCTCACCCTATACCTAACACTAACCCTAAACCTAACCCTTGCCCTAGCCCAAGCCCTAGCCATAGCCCTAACCCTAACACTAGCCCTAGCCTTAACCCTAACCCTTATCCGAGCCCTAACCCTAACCATAGCCATAACCCTAACCCTACCCTAATCCTACCCCGACCCCTTCCCATAACCCTAACCGTAGCCCTGACCCTAATGCTAACCCTGCCCCTAACACTAACCCTAACCCTCACCCTAACCCTAGTCCTGACCCTCACCCTAACCCCAACCGTAACCCTAACCCGATCTCTAACCCTAATCATAGCCCTTGCCCTAACCCTTGCCCTAACCCTTGCCCTAGCCCTAGCCCTAGCCCTAGCCCTAACCCTCACCCTAACCCTAACCCTAACCCTAACCCTAACCATAGCCCTTGCCCTAACCCTTGCCCTAGCCCTAGCCCTAGACCTAAAACTAACCCTAACCCAAGCCCTAACCCTAGCCCTAACCCTAGCCCTAACCGTAGCCCTAGCAGTAACCCTAGCCCTAGCCCGAACACTAACCCTAACCCTAACCCTAACCCTAACCCTAACTCTAACCTTAACCTTAACCCTAAACCTAACCATAACCCTAACCCTAACCCTAACCCTAACCCTCGACCTAACCCTAGCCCTAACCCTAATCCTAACGCTAACCATAACCCTAACCCTAACAAAAAAACATATCCCTAAACCTAAATCTCACCCTAACCCTAGTCTTAGCCCTATCCCTCTCACTAACTGTAACCCTAACCCTAATCCTAGCCCAAACCCTAACCCTAGCCCTAACCCAACCCCTACCACTAACCCTAACCCTAACCCAAACCCTAACCAGAACCGTAACCCTAAACATAACACTAACCCGAGCCCTAAACCTGAACCTAGCCCTAACCCTAACCATAACCCTAACCCTAGCGCTAATCCTAACTCTAACGCTAACCCTAAACCTAACCCTAGCCCTAACCCTAACCCTAACCCTAGGCCTAGCCGTAACCATACCCCTACCCCTACCCCTGCCCCTAACCCAAACTGTAACCCTAAACTGAATCTGAACCTGAACCCTAACCCTAGTCCTAGCTCTGGCTCTAACCCTAGCCCTAACCGTTACCTAGCCCTAGCCCTAGCCCTAACCCTAGCCCTAATCCTAGCCCGAACCCTAACCCTAACCCTAGCCCTAGCCCTAAACCTAACCCTAGCCCTAACCCTAACCCTAACCCTAACCCTAACCCTAACCCTAACCCTAGCCCTAACCCTAACCCTAAGCCTAACACTAGCGCTAACCCTAACCCTAACCCTAAACCTAACTATAGCCTTAACCCTAACCCTAGGCCTAGACCTACCCCTACCCCTACCCCTACCCCTAAACCAAACTGTAACCCTAAACTGAAACTGAACCCTAACCCTAGCCCTAGCTCTAGTTCTAAACCTAGCCCTAAACCTTACCCTAGCCCTAGCCCTAACCCTAGACCTTACCCTAACCCAAAGCCTACCACTAACCCTAATACAAACCCTCACCCTAACCCTAGCCCTCACCCTATACCTAACCCTAACCCTAAACCTAACCCTTGCCCTAGCCCAAGCCCTAGCCATAGCCCTAACCCTAACACTAGCCCTAGCCTTAGCCCTAACCCTTGTCCGAGCCCTAACCCTAACCATAGCCGTAACCCTAACCCTACCCTAATCCTACCCCTACCCCTTCCCATAACCCTAACCGTAGCCCTGACCCTAATGCTAACCCTGGCCCTAACACTAACCCTAACCCTCACCCTAACCCTAGTCCTGACCCTCACCCTAACCCAACCGTAACCCTAACCCGATCTCTAACCCTAACCATAGCCCTTGCCCTAACCCTTGCCCTAGCCCTAGCCCTAGCCCTAGCCCGAGCCCTAACCCTCACCCTAACCCTAACCCTAACCCTAACCCTAACCCTAACCATAGCCCTTGCCCTAACCCTTGCCCTAGCCCTAGCCCGAGCCCTAACCCTCACCCTAACCCTAACCCTAACCCTTACCCTAACCCTAACCATAGCCCTTGCCCTAACCCTTGCCCTAGCCCTAGCCCTAGCCCTAACCCTAACCCTAACCCAAGCCCTACCCCTACCCCTAGCCCTAACCCTAGCCCTTACCGTAGCCCTAGCAGTAACCCTAGCCCTAGCCTGAACACTAACCCTAACCCAAACCCTAATCCTAACCCTAAACCTAACTCTAACCTTAACCCTAACCCTAACCCTAACCCTAACCCTAACCCTAACCCTCGACCTAACCCTAGCCCTAATCCTAATCCTAACGCTAACCATAACCCTAACCCTAACAAAAAACCATATCCCTAAACCTAACTCTCACCCTAACACTAGCCTTAGCCCTAACCCTCTCACTAACTGTAACCCTAACCCTAATCCTAGCCTAAACTCTATCCCTAGCCCTAACCCTAACCCAACACCTACCACTAACCCTAACGCTAACCCAAACCCTAACCAGAACCAGAACCGTAACCCTAACCCTAACCCGAGCCCTAAACCTAACCCTAGCCCTAACCCTAACCCTAAGCCTAACCCTAGCGCTAACCCTAACCCTAACCCTAAACCTAACTATAGCCTTAACCCAAACCCTAGGCCTAGACATAACCCTACCCCTACCCCTACCCCTAAACCAAACTGTAACCCTAAACTAAAACTGAACCCTAACCCTAACCCTAGCCCTAGCTCTAGTTCTAAACCTAGCCCTAACCCTGACCCTAGCCCTAGCCCTAACCCTAGACCTTACCCTAACTCAAAGCCTACCACTAACCCTAACACAAACCCTAACCATAACCGTAGACCTAACCCTAATGCTAACCCTAACCCTAGCCCTAACACTAACCAGAACCCTCACCCTAACCCTAGCCCTCACCCTATACCTAACCCGAACCCTAAACCTTAACCCTAACCCTAACCCTAACCTAAGCCCTAACCCTAGCCCTAACGCTAGCCCTATACGTAGCCCTAGCCCTAGCCCTAGCCCTAACCCTAGCCCTAGCCCGAACCCGAACCCGAACCCGAACCCGAACCCTAACCCTAACCCTAACCCTAGCCCAAAGTGTCACCCTAACGATAACCCTAACCCTAGACCTAACCCTAACCCTAACCCTAAACCTCACCCTAGCCCTAACCCTAACCCTAACCCTAACCCTAACTCTAACCCTAAGCATAGCCCTTGCCCTAACCCTAGCCCTAGCCCTAGCCCTAACCCTCACCCTAACCCTAACCCTAACCCTAACCCTAACCCTAACCATAGCCCTTGCCTAACCCTTGCCCTAGCCCTAGCCCTAGCCCTAACCCTAACCCAAGCCCTAACCCTAGCCCTAACCCTAGCCCTAACCTTAGCCCTAACTGTAGCCCTAGCAGTAACCCTAGCCCTAGCCCGAACACTAACCCTAACCCTAACACAAACCCTAACCCTAACCCTAACTCTAACCTTAACCCTAACCCTAACCTTAACCCTAACCCTAACCCTCGACCTAACCCTAGCCCTAACCCTAATCCTAACGCTAACCATAACCCTAACCCTAACAAAAAACCGTATCCCTAAACCTAAATCTCACCCTAACACTAGCCTTAGCCCTAACCCTCTCCCTAACTGTAACCTAACCCTAATCCTAGCCTAAACTCTATCCCTAGCCCTAACCCTAACCCAACACCTACCACTAACCGTAACGCTAACCCAAACCCTAACCAGAACCAGAACCGTAACCCTAAACCTAACCCGAGCCCTAAACCTAACCCTAGCCCTAACCCTAACCCTAAGCCTAACCCTAGCGCTAACCCTAACCCTAACCCTAAACCTAACTATAGCCTTAACCCTAACCCTAGGCCTAGACCTAACCCTACCCCTACCCCTAAACCAAACTGTAACCCTAAACTGAAACTGAACCCTAACCCTAACCCTAGCCCTAGCTCTAGTTCTAAACCTAGCCCTAAACCTTACCCTAGCCCTAGCCCTAACCCTAGACCTTACCCTAACCCAAAGCCTACCACTAACCCTAATACAAACCCTCGCCCTAACCGTAGCCCTCACCCTATACCTAACCCTAACCCTAACCCTAACCCTTGCCCTAGCCCAAGCCCTAGCCATAGCCCTAACCCTAACACTAGCCCTAGCCTTAGCCCTAACCCTTGTCCGAGCCCTAACCCTAACCATAGCCGTAACCCTAACCCTACCCTAATCCTACCCCTACCCCTTCCCATAACCCTAACCGTAGCCCTGACCCTAATGCTAACCCTGGCCCTAACACTAACCCTAACCCTCACCCTAACCCTAGTCCTGACCCTCACCCTAACCCCAACCGTAACCCTAACCCGATCTCTAACCCTAACCATAGCCCTTGCCCTAACCCTTGCCCTAGCCCTAGCCCTAGCCCGAGCCCTAACCCTCACCCTCACCCTAACCCTAACCCTAACCCTAACCCTAACCATAGCCCTTGCCCTAACCCTTGCCCTAGCCCTAGCCCTAGCCCTAACCCTAACCCTAACCCAAGCCCTACCCCTAGCCCTAACCCTAGCCCTTACCATAGCCCTAGCAGTAACCCTAGCCCTAGCCTGAACACTAACCCTAACCCAAACCCTAACCCTAACCCTAACCCTAACTCTAACCTTAACCCTAACCCTAACCCTAACCCTAACCCTAACCCTAACCCTAACCCTAACCCTCGACCTAACCCTAGCCCTAACCCTAATCCTAACGCTAACCATAACCCTAACCCTAACAAAAAACCATATCCCTAAACCTAACTCTCACCCTAACACTAGCCTTAGCCCTAACCCTCTCACTAACTGTAACCCTAACCCTAATCCTAGCCTAAACTCTATCCCTAGCCCTAACCCTAACCCAACACCTACCACTAACCCTAACGCTAACCCAAACCCTAACCGGAACCAGAACCATAACCCTAACCCTAACCCGAGCCCTAAACCTAACCCTAGCCCTAACCCTAACCCTAAGCCTAACCCTAGCGCTAACCCTAACCCTAACCCTAAACCTAACTATAGCCTTAACCCAAACCCTAGGCCTAGACCTAACCCTACCCCTACCCCTACCCCTAAACCAAACTGTAACCCTAAACTAAAACTGAACCCTAACCCTAACCCTAGCCCTAGCTCTAGTTCTAAACCTAGCCCTAACCCTGACCCTAGCCCTAGCCCTAACCCTAGACCTTACCCTAACTCAAAGCCTACCACTAACCCTAACACAAACCCTAACGATAACCGTAGACCTAACCCTAATGCTAACCCTAGCCCTAACACTAACCAGAACCCTCACCCTAACCCTAGCCCTCACCCTATACCTAACCCTAACCCTAAACCTAACCCTTGCCCTAGCCCAAGCCCTAGCCATAGCCCTAACCCTAACACTAGCCCTAGCCTTAACCCTAACCCTTATCCGAGCCCTAACCCTAACCATAGCCATAACCCTAACCCTACCCTAATCCTACCCCGACCCCTTCCCATAACCCTAACCGTAGCCCTGACCCTAATGCTAACCCTGCCCCTAACACTAACCCTAACCCTCACCCTAACCCTAGTCCTGACCCTCACCCTAACCCCAACCGTAACCCTAACCCGATCTCTAACCCTAATCATAGCCCTTGCCCTAACCCTTGCCCTAACCCTTGCCCTAGCCCTAGCCCTAGCCCTAGCCCTAACCCTCACCCTAACCCTAACCCTAACCCTAACCCTAACCATAGCCCTTGCCCTAACCCTTGCCCTAGCCCTAGCCCTAGACCTAAAACTAACCCTAACCCAAGCCCTAACCCTAGCCCTAACCCTAGCCCTAACCGTAGCCCTAGCAGTAACCCTAGCCCTAGCCCGAACACTAACCCTAACCCTAACCCAAACCCTAACGCTAACCCTAACTCTAACCTTAACCCTAACCCTAACCCTAACCCTAACGCTAACCCAAACCCTAACCAGAACCGTAACCCTAACCCTAACCCGAGCCCTAAACCTAACCCTAGCCCTAACCCTAACCCTAAGCCTAACCCTAGCACTAACCCTAACCCTAACCCTAAACCTAACTTTAGCCTTAACCCTAACCCTAGGCCTAGACATACCTTACCCCTACCCCTACCCCTACCCATAAACCAAACTGTAACCCTAAACTAAAACTGAACCCTAACCCTAACCTTAGCCCTAGCTCTAGTTCTACCCCTAGCCCTAACCCTTACCCTAGCCCTAGCCCTAACCCTAGACCTTACCCTAACTCAAAGCCTACCACTAACCCTAACACAAATCCTAACCATAACCGTAGCCCTAACCTTAATGCTAACCCTAGCCCTAACACTAACCAGAACCCTCAACCTAACCCTAGCACTCACCCTATACCTAACCCGAACCCTAACCCTAACCCTAACCCTAACCTAAGCCCTAACCCTAGCCCTAACCCTAGCCCTATCCGTAGCCCTAGCCCTAGCCCTAACCCTAGCCCTAGCCCTAACCCTAGACCTTACCCTAACTCAAAGCCTACCACTAACCCTAACACAAACCCTAACCATAACGGTAGCCCTAACCCTAATGCTAACCCTAGCCCTAACACTAACCAGAACCCTCACCCTAGCCCTAGCCCTAGCCCTAACCCTAACCCTAGCCCTAGCCCGAACCCTAAGCCTAAGCCTAACCCGAACCCTAACCCTAACCCTAGCCCAAAGCGTCACCCTAACGATAACCCTAACCCTAGAGCTAACCCTAACCCTAACCCTAACCCTAAACATCACCCTAGCCCTAACCCTAACCCTAACCCTTACCCTAACCCTAACCCTAACCCAAACAGTATCCCTAACCCTAAGCATAACCCTAGGCTTAGCCCTAACCCTCTCACTTACAATAACCCTAACCCTAACCCTAGCCCCAACCCTGACCCTAGCCCTAACCCTAACCCAACCCCTACCACTAACCCTAACCCTAACCCAAACCCTAACCCTAACCGTAACCCTAACCATAACCCGAGCCCTAAACCTAACCCTATCCCTAACCCTAAACGTAACCCTAGCGCTAACCCTAACGCTAACCCTAACCCTAAACCTAACCTTAGCCCTAATTCTAACCCTAGGCCTAGCCCTAACCCTAGCCCTAGCCCTACCCTAGCCCTACCCCTAACTCAAACTGTAACCCTAAACTGAACCTGAACCCTAACGCTAGCCCTAACTCTAGCTCTAACGCATGTCCTAACCGTTACCCTAGCCCTAGCCCTAGCGCTAACACGAGCCCTAGCCCTAATCCTAACCCTAACCCTAACCCAAACCCTAACCCAAACCCTAGCCCTAACCCTAACCCAAAGCCTACCACTAAACCTAACCAAAACCCTAACCATAATCATAAACCTAACCCTAACCCTAGCCCTCACCCTAATGATAACCCTAGCCCTAACCCTAACCCTAAAACTAACCCTCACCCCTAACCTAGCCCTCACCCTCACCCTAACTCTACTCCTAACCCTAAACCTCACCGAACCCTAACCCTAGCCATAACGCTAGCCCTAACCGTAGGCCTAGCCCTAGCCCTAACCCTAACCCTAACCCTAAACCTAAACCTAACTCTAACGCTAACGCTAACGCCAGCCCTAACCCTAATGCTAACCCTAGCCGTAACCCTCACCCTCACCCTCACCCTAACCATAGCCCTCACACTGACCCTAACCCTAACCGTAACAATAGCCCTTGACCTAACCCTTGCCCTATCCCTATCCCTATCCCTAGTCCTAGCCCTAGCCCTATCCCTATCCCTGTCCCTATCCCTAGTCCTAGCCCTAGCCCTAACCCTAGCCCTAGCCCTAACCCTAACCCTAACCCTAACCCTAAACATAACCCAAGCCCTAACCCTAGCCGTAGCCCTAACCCCACCCTAACCCTAACCCGAACTCTAGCCCTAACCCGAACCATAGCCCTAACCCTAACCCTAACCCTAGCCCTAGCCCTAGCCCTAGCCCTAGCCCTATACCTAGCCCTAGCCCGAGCCTTAACCCTAAACCTAACCCTAGCCCAGACCCTATCCCTAAACCTATCCCTACCCCTACACCTAACCCTATCCCTAACCCTAAACGTAACCCTAGCGCTAACCCTAGCGCTAACCCTAACCCTAAACCTAACCTTAGCCCTAATTGTAACCCTAGGCCTAGCCCTAACCCTAGCCCTAGCCCTACCCTACCCCTACCCCTAACTCAAACTGTAACCCTAAACTGAACCGAAACCCTAACGCTAGCCCTAACTCTAGCTCTAACGCATGTCCTAACCGATACCCTAGCCCTAGTCCTAACACTAGCCCTAGCCCTAATCCTAACCCTAACCCTAACCCAAACCCTAACCCAAACCCTAGCCCAAACCCTAAGCCAAAGCCTACCACTAAACCTAACCAAAACCCTAACCATAATCATAAACCTAACCCTAACCCTAGCCGTAACCCTAATGATAACCCTAGCCCTAACCCTAACCCTAAAACTAACCCTCACCCTAAACCTAGCCCTCACCCTAACCCTAACTCTACTCCTAACCCTAAACCTCACCAAACCCTAACCCTAGCCATAACGCAAGCCCTAACCGTAGGCCTAGCCCTAGCCCTAACCCTAACCCTAACCCTAACCCTAACCCTAAACCTAAACCTAACTCTAATGCTAACGCTAACGCCAGCCCTATCCCTAATGCTAACCCTAGCCGTAACCCTCACCCTAACCATAGCCCTCACACTGACCCTAAACTTAACCGTAACAATAGCCCTTGACCTAACCCTTGCCCTAGCCCTAGCCCTATCCCTAGCCCTAGTCCTATCCCTATCCCTATCCCTATCCCTATCCCTATCCCTATCCCTATCCCTAGTCCTATCCCTATCCCTAACCCTAACCCAAGCCCAAACCCTAGCCGTAGCCCTAACCCCACCCTAACCCTAACCCGAACTCTAGCCCTAACCCGAACCCTAGCCCTAACCCTAACACTAACCCTAGCCCTAGCCCTAGCCCTATCCCTATCCCTATCCCTATCCCTATCCCTAGCCCTAGCCCTAGCCCTAGCCCGAGCCTTAACCCTAAACCTAACCCTAGCCCAGACCCTATCCCTAAACCTATCCCTACCCCTAAACCTAACCCTAGCCCTAGCCCTAACCCCAACCCTAACCCTAGTCCTAGCGCTAACCCTAACGCTAACCCTAACCCTAGCCCTAGCCCTAGCTTTAACCCTAGCCCTAGCCCTAAACCTAACCCCAACCCCAACCCTAACCCTAACCCAAACCATAAACCTACCCCAAACCCTAACCCTAACCCTAACCCGAACCGAACCCGAACTCAAACCCTAACCCCAACCCCAACCACAACACAACACCAACCGCAACCACAACCGTAAACCTAATCCTAACCCTAACCCTAACCCTAACCTCTACCCCAACCCTAGCCCTAACTCTAACCCTAACCCTAACCCTAACCGTAACCCTAACCGTAACCCCAAACCTAACCCTAGCCCTAGCCCTAACATTAACCCTAACCCTAGCCCTAACCCTAGACCTTACCCTAACCCAAAGCCTACCACTAACACTAATACAAACCCTAACCATAACCGTTGCCCTAACCCTAATGCTTACCCTAGCCCTAACACTAACCAGAACCCTCACCCTAACCCTAGCCCTCACCCTATACCTAACCTTAACCCTAAACCTTGCCCTAGCCCAAGACCTAGCCATAGCCCTAACCCTAAAACTAGCCCTAGCCTTAGACCTAACCCTTGTCCGAACTCTAACCCTAACCATAGCCCTTGCCCTAACCCTTGCCCTAGCCCTAGCCCTAGCCCTAACCCTAACCCTAACCCAAGCCCTACCCCTAGCCCTAACCCTAGCCCTAACCGTAGCCCTAGCAGTAACCCTAGCCCTAGCCCGAACACTAAACCTAACCCAAACCCTAACCCTAACCCTAACTCTAACCTTAACCCTAACCCTAACCCTAACCCTAACCCTAACCCTCGACCTAACCCTAGCCCTAACCCTAATCCTAACGCTAACCATAACCCTAACCCTAACAAAAAAACATATCCCTAAACCTAAATCTCACCCTAACTCAAAGCCTACCACTAACCCTAACACAAACCCTAACCATAACCGTAGCCCTAACCCTAATGCTAACCCTAGCCCTAACACTAACCAGAACCCTCACCCTAACCCTAGCCCTCAACCTATACCTAACCCGAACCCTAACCCTAACCCTAACCCTAACCTAAGCCCTAACCCTAGCCCTAACCCTAGCCCTATCCGTAGCCCTAGCCCTAGCCCTAACCCTAACCCTAGCCCTAGCCCTAACCCTAACCCTAACACTAATTCTAACCCTATCCGGAACCCGAACCCAAACTCAAACCCTAACCCCAACCCCAACCACAACACGACACCAACCACAACCCCAACCGTAACCCTCACCCTAACCTCAACCCCAACCCCAGCCCTAACCCTAACCCTAACCCTAAACCTAACCCTAGCCCTAACCCTAACTCTAACCCAAATCCTAAACCTAACCCAAACCCTAACCCTAGCCATAACCCTAACCCTAACCTTAGCCCAAACCCTAACCCTAGACCTAACCCTAACCCAAAGCCTACCACAAACCCTAACCCAAACCCTAACCATAACCATAGCCCTAACCCTGACCCTAACCGTAGCCCTAACCCTAATGCTAACCCTAGCCCTAACACTAACCCTAACCCTCACCCTAACCCTAGCCCTCACCCTAACCCTGACCCTAACCCTAACCCTAACCATAACCCTAACCATAGCCCTTGCCGTAACCCTTGCCGTAGCCCTAACCCTAGCCCTAACCCTAGTCGTAACCATAGCCCTAGCCCTAACCCTAGCCCTAGCCCGAACCCTAACCCTAACCCTAACACTAACCCTAACCCTAACCCTAACCCTAACCCTAACCATAACCCTAACCCTAACCCTAGACCTAACCCTAACCCTAACCCTAACCCTAACCCTAGCCCTAACCCTAAGCCTAACCCAAACCATATCCCTAAACCTAAGCCTAACCCTAACACTAGCCTTAGCCCTAACCCTCTCACTAACTGTAACCTAACCCTAATCATAGCCTAAACTCTATCCCTATCCCTAACCCTAACCCAACACCTACCACTAACCGTAACGCTAACCCAAACCCTAACCAGAACCAGAACCGTAACCCAAAACCTAACCCGAGCCCTAAACCTAACCCTAGCCCTAACCCTAACCCTAAGCCTAACCCTAGCGCTAACCCTAACCCTAACCCTAAACCTAACTATAGCCTTAACCCTAACCCTAGGCCTAGACCTAACCCTACCCCTATGCCTACCCCTAAACCAAACTGTAACCCTAAACTGAAACTGAACCCTAACCCTAACCCTAGCCCTAGCTCTAGTTCTAAACCTAGCCCTAACCCTTACCCTAGCCCTAGCCCTAACCCTAGACCTTACCCTAACCCAAAGCCTACCACTAACCCTAATACCAACCCTAACCATAACCGTAGCCCTAACCCTAATGCTTACCCTAGCCCTAACACTAACCAGAACCCTCACCCTAACCCTAGCCCTCACCCTATACCTAACCCTAACCCTAACCTTAACCCTTGCCCTAGCCATAGCCCTAACCCTAACACTAGCCCTAGCCTTAGCCCTAACCCTTGTCCGAGCCCTAACCCTAACCATAGCCGTAACCCTAACCCTACCCTAATCCTACCCCTACCCCTACCCCTAACCCTAACCGTAGCCCTGACCCTAATGCTAACCCTGGCCCTAACACTAACCCTAACCCTCACGCTAACCCTAGTCCTGACCCTCACCCTAACCCCAACCATAACCCTAACCCGAACTCTAACCCTAATCATAGCCCTTGCCCTAACCCTTGCCCTAGCCCTAGCCCTAGCCCTAGCCCGAGCCCTAACCCTCACCCTAACCCTAACCCTAACCCTAACCCTAACCCTAACCATAGCCCTTGCCCTAACCCTTGCCCTAGCCATAGCCCTAGCCCTAACCCTAACCCTAACCCAAGCCCTACCCCTAGCCCTAACCCTAGCCCTTACCGTAGCCCTAGCAGTAACCCTAGCCCTAGCCTGAACACTAACCCTAACCCAAACCCTAACCCTAACCCTAAACCTAACTCTAACCTTAACCCTAACCCTAACCCTAACCCTAACCCTAACCCTAACCCTCGACCTAACCCTAGCCCTAATCCTAATCCTAACGCTAACCATAACCCTAACCCTAACAAAAAACCATATCCCTAAACCTAACTCTCACCCTAACACTAGCCTTAGCCCTAACCCTCTCACTAACTGTAACCCTAACCCTAATCTTAGCCTAAACTCTATCCCTATCCCTAACCCTAACCCAACACCTACCACTAACCCTAACGCTAACCCAAACCCTAACCAGAACCAGAACCGTAACCCTAACCCTAACCCGAGCCCTAAACCTAACCCTAGCCCTAACCCTAACCCTAAGCCTAACCCTAGCGCTAACCCTAACCCTAACCCTAAACCTAACTATAGCCTTAACCCAAACCCTAGGCCTAGACCTAACCCTACCCCTACCCCTACCCCTAAACCAAACTGTAACCCTAAACTAAAACTGAACCCTAACCCTAACCCTAGCCCTAGCTCTAGTTCTAAACCTAGCCCTAACCCTGACCCTAGCCCTAGCCCTAACCCTAGACCTTACCCTAACTCAAAGCCTACCACTAACCCTAACACAAACCCTAACCATAACTGTAGACCTAACCCTAATGCTAACCCTAACCCTAGCCCTAACACTAACCAGAACCCTCACCCTAACCCTAGCCCTCACCCTATACCTAACCCGAACCCTAAACCTTAACCCTAACCCTAACCCTAACCTAAGCCCTAACCCTAGCCCTAACGCTAGCCCTATACGTAGCCTTAGCCCTAGCCCTAGCCCTAACCCTAGCCCTAGCCCGAACCCGAACCCGAACCCTAACCCTAACCCTAACCCTAACCCTAGCCCAAAGCGTCACCCTAACGATAACCCTAACCCTAGACCTAACCCTAACCCTAACCCTAAACCTCACCCTAGCCCTAACCCTAACCCTAACCCTAACCCTAACTCTAACCCTAAGCATAGCCCTTGCCCTAAGCCTTGCCCTAGCCCTAGCCCTAACCCTCACCCTAACCCTAACCCTAACCCTAACCCTAACCCTAACCCTAACCATAGCCCTTGCCTAACCCTTGCCCTAGCCCTAGCCCTAGCCCTAACCCTAACCCAAGCCCTAACCCTAGCCCTAACCCTAGCCCTAACCTTAGCCCTAACTGTAGCCCTAGCAGTAACCCTAGCCCTAGCCCGAACACTAACCCTAACCCTAACACAAACCCTAACCCTAACCCTAACTCTAACCTTAACCCTAACCCTAACCTTAACCCTAACCCTAACCCTAACCCTAACCCTAACCCTAACCCTTAACCCTAACCCTAGGCCTAGACCTAACCCTACCCCTATGCCTACCTCTAAACCAAACTGTAACCCTAAACTGAAACTGAACCCTAACCCTAACCCTAGCCCTAGCTCTAGTTCTAAACCTAGCCCTAACCCTTACCCTAGCCCTAGCCCTAACCCTAGACCTTACCCTAACCCAAAGCCTACCACTAACCCTAATACCAACCCTAACCAAAACCGTAGCCCTAACCCTAATGCTTACCCTAGCCCTAACACTAACCAGAACCCTCACCCTAACCCTAGCCCTCACCCTATACCTAACCCTAACCCTAACCTTAACCCTTGCCCTAGCCATAGCCCTAACCCTAACACTAGCCCTAGCCTTAGCCCTAACCCTTGTCCGAGCCCTAACCCTAACCATAGCCGTAACCCTAACCCTACCCTAATCCTACCCCTACCCCTACCCCTAACCCTAACCGTAGCCCTGACCCTAATGCTAACCCTGGCCCTAACACTAACCCTAACCCTCACGCTAACCCTAGTCCTGACCCTCACCCTAACCCCAACCATAACCCTAACCCGAACTCTAACCCTAATCATAGCCCTTGCCCTAACCCTTGCCCTAGCCCTAGCCCTAGCCCGAGCCCTAACCCTCACCCTAACCCTAACCCTAACCCTAACCCTAACCATAGCCCTTGCCCTAACCCTTGCCCTAGCCCTAGCCCTAGCCCTAACCCTAACCCTAACCCAAGCCCTACCCCTAGCCCTAACCCTAGCCCTTACCGTAGCCCTAGCAGTAACCCTAGCCCTAGCCTGAACACTAACCCTAACCCAAACCCTAACCCTAACCCTAAACCTAACTCTAACCTTAACCCTAACCCTAACCCTAACCCTAACCCTAACCCTCGACCTAACCCTAGCCCTAATCCTAATCCTAACGCTAACCATAACCCTAACCCTAACAAAAAACCATATCCCTAAACCTAACTCTCACCCTAACACTAGCCTTAGCCCTAACCCTCTCACTAACTGTAACCCTAACCCTAATCCTAGCCTAAACTCTATCCCTAGCCCTAACCCTAACCCAACACCTACCACTAACCCTAACGCTAACCCAAACCCTAGCCGGAACCAGAACCGTAACCCTAACCCTAACCCGAGCCCTAAACCTAACCCTAGCCCTAACCCTAACCCTAAGCCTAACCCTAGCGCTAACCCTAACCCTAACCCTAAACCTAACTATAGCCTTAACCCAAACCCTAGGCCTAGACCTAACCCTACCCCTACCCCTACCCCTAAACCAAACTGTAACCCTAAACTAAAACTGAACCCTAACCCTAACCCTAGCCCTAGCTCTAGTTCTAAACCTAGCCCTAACCCTGACCCTAGCCCTAGCCCTAACCCTAGACCTTACCCTAACTCAAAGCCTACCACTAACCCTAACACAAACCCTAACCATAACTGTAGACCTAACCCTAATGCTAACCCTAACCCTAGCCCTAACACTAACCAGAACCCTCACCCTAACCCTAGCCCTCACCCTATACCTAACCCGAACCCTAAACCTTAACCCTAACCCTAACCCTAACCTAAGCCCTAACCCTAGCCCTAACGCTAGCCCTATACGTAGCCCTAGCCCTAGCCCTAGCCCTAACCCTAGCCCTAGCCCGAACCCGAACCCGAACCCTAACCCTAACCCTAACCCTAACCCTAGCCCAAAGCGTCACCCTAACGATAACCCTAACCCTAGACCTAACCCTAACCCTAACCCTAAACCTCACCCTAGCCCTAACCCTAACCCTAACCCTAACCCTAACTCTAACCCTAAGCATAGCCCTTGCCCTAACCCTTGCCCTAGCCCTAGCCCTAACCCTCACCCTAACCCTAACCCTAACCCTAACCCTAACCCTAACCATAGCCCTTGCCTAACCCTTGCCCTAGCCCTAGCCCTAGCCCTAACCCTAACCCAAGCCCTAACCCTAGCCCTAACCCTAGCCCTAACCTTAGCCCTAACTGTAGCCCTAGCAGTAACCCTAGCCCTAGCCCGAACACTAACCCTAACCCTAACACAAACCCTAACCCTAACCCTAACTCTAACCTTAACCCTAACCCTAACCTTAACCCTAACCCTAACCCTCGACCTAACCCTAGCCCTAACCCTAATCCTAACGCTAACCATAACCCTAACCCTAACAAAAACCGTATCCCTAAACCTAAATCTCACCCTAACACTAGCCTTAGCCCTAACCCTCTCACTAACTGTAACCTAACCCTAATCCTAGCCTAAACTCTATCCCTAGCCCTAACCCTAACCCAACACCTACCACTAACCGTAACGCTAACCCAAACCCTAACCAGAACCAGAACCGTAACCCTAAACCTAACCCGAGCCCTAAACCTAACCCTAGCCCTAACCCTAACCCTAAGCCTAACCCTAGCGCTAACCCTAACCCTAACCCTAAACCTAACTATAGCCTTAACCCTAACCCTAGGCCTAGACCTAACCCTACCCCTACCCCTAAACCAAACTGTAACCCTAAACTGAAACTGAACCCTAACCCTAACCCTAGCCCTAGCTCTAGTTCTAAACCTAGCCCTAAACCTTACCCTAGCCCTAGCCCTAACCCTAGACCTTACCCTAACCCAAAGCCTACCACTAACCCTAATACAAACCCTCGCCCTAACCGTAGCCCTCACCCTATACCTAACCCTAACCCTAACCCTAACCCTTGCCCTAGCCCAAGCCCTAGCCATAGCCCTAACCCTAACACTAGCCCTAGCCTTAGCCCTAACCCTTGTCCGAGCCCTAACCCTAACCATAGCCGTAACCCTAACCCTACCCTAATCCTACCCCTACCCCTTCCCATAACCCTAACCGTAGCCCTGACCCTAATGCTAACCCTGGCCCTAACACTAACCCTAACCCTCACCCTAACCCTAGTCCTGACCCTCACCCTAACCCCAACCGTAACCCTAACCCGATCTCTAACCCTAACCATAGCCCTTGCCCTAACCCTTGCCCTAGCCCTAGCCCTAGCCCGAGCCCTAACCCTCACCCTAACCCTAACCCTAACCCTAACCCTAACCCTAACCCTAACCCTAACCATAGCCCTTGCCCTAACCCTTGCCCTAGCCCTAGCCCTAGCCCTAACCCTAACCCTAACCCAAGCCCTACCCCTAGCCCTAACCCTAGCCCTTACCATAGCCCTAGCAGTAACCCTAGCCCTAGCCTGAACACTAACCCTAACCCAAACCCTAACCCTAACCCTAACCCTAACTCTAACCTTAACCCTAACCCTAACCCTAACCCTAACCCTAACCCTAACCCTAACCCTCGACCTAACCCTAGCCCTAACCCTAATCCTAACGCTAACCATAACCCTAACCCTAACAAAAAACCATATCCCTAAACCTAACTCTCACCCTAACACTAGCCTTAGCCCTAACCCTCTCACTAACTGTAACCCTAACCCTAATCCTAGCCTAAACTCTATCCCTAGCCCTAACCCTAACCCAACACCTACCACTAACCCTAACGCTAACCCAAACCCTAACCGGAACCAGAACCGTAACCCTAACCCTAACCCGAGCCCTAAACCTAACCCTAGCCCTAACCCTAACCCTAAGCCTAACCCTAGCGCTAACCCTAACCCTAACCCTAAACCTAACTATAGCCTTAACCCAAACCCTAGGCCTAGACCTAACCCTACCCCTACCCCTACCCCTAAACCAAACTGTAACCCTAAACTAAAACTGAACCCTAACCCTAACCCTAGCCCTAGCTCTAGTTCTAAACCTAGCCCTAACCCTGACCCTAGCCCTAGCCCTAACCCTAGACCTTACCCTAACTCAAAGCCTACCACTAACCCTAACACAAACCCTAACGATAACCGTAGACCTAACCCTAATGCTAACCCTAGCCCTAACACTAACCAGAACCCTCACCCTAACCCTAGCCCTCACCCTATACCTAACCCTAACCCTAAACCTAACCCTTGCCCTAGCCCAAGCCCTAGCCATAGCCCTAACCCTAACACTAGCCCTAGCCTTAACCCTAACCCTTATCCGAGCCCTAACCCTAACCATAGCCATAACCCTAACCCTACCCTAATCCTACCCCGACCCCTTCCCATAACCCTAACCGTAGCCCTGACCCTAATGCTAACCCTGCCCCTAACACTAACCCTAACCCTCACCCTAACCCTAGTCCTGACCCTCACCCTAACCCCAACCGTAACCCTAACCCGATCTCTAACCCTAATCATAGCCCTTGCCCTAACCCTTGCCCTAACCCTTGCCCTAGCCCTAGCCCTAGCCCTAGCCCTAACCCTCACCCTAACCCTAACCCTAACCCTAACCCTAACCATAGCCCTTGCCCTAACCCTTGCCCTAGCCCTAGCCCTAGCCCTAAAACTAACCCTAACCCAAGCCCTAACCCTAGCCCTAACCCTAGCCCTAACCGTAGCCCTAGCAGTAACCCTAGCCCTAGCCCGAACACTAACCCTAACCCTAACCCAAACCCTAACGCTAACCCTAACTCTAACCTTAACCCTAACCCTAACCCTAACCCTAACCCTAACCCTAACCCTCGACCTAACCCTAGCCCTAACCCTAATCCTAACGCTAACCATAACCCTAACCCTAACAAAAAAACATATCCCTAAACCTAAATCTCACCCTAACACTAGGCTTAGCCCTAACCCTCTCACTAACTGTAACCCTAACCCTAATCCTAGCCTAAACTCTATCCCTAGCCCTAACCCTAACCCAACACCTACCACTAACCCTAACGCTAACCCAAACCCTAACCAGAACCGTAACCCTAACCCTAACCCGAGCCCTAAACCTAACCCTAGCCCTAACCCTAACCCTAAGCCTAACCCTAGCGCTAACCCTAACCCTAACCCTAAACCTAACTTTAGCCTTAACCCTAACCCTAGGCCTAGACCGACCCCTACCCCTACCCCTACCCCTAAACCAAACTGTAACCCTAAACTAAAACTGAACCCTAACCCTAACCTTAGCCCTAGCTCTAGTTCTACCCCTAGCCCTAACCCTTACCCTAGCCCTAGCCCTAACCCTAGACCTTACCCTAACTCAAAGCCTACCACTAACCCTAACACAAATCCTAACCATAACCGTAGCCCTAACCTTAATGCTAACCCTAGCCCTAACACTAACCAGAACCCTCAACCTAACCCTAGCACTCACCCTATACCTAACCCGAACCCTAACCCTAACCCTAACCCTAACCTAAGCCCTAACCCTAGCCCTAACCCTAGCCCTATCCGTAGCCCTAGCCCTAGCCCTAACCCTAGCCCTAGCCCTAACCCTAGACCTTACCCTAACTCAAAGCCTACCACTAACCCTAACACAAACCCTAACCATAACCGTAGCCCTAACCCTAATGCTAACCCTAGCCCTAACACTAACCAGAACCCTCACCCTAGCCCTAGCCCTAGCCCTAACCCTAGCCCTAGCCCGAACCCTAAGCCTAAGCCTAACCCTAACCCTAACCCTAACCCTAACCCTAGCCCAAAGCGTCACCCTAACGATAACCCTAACCCTAGAGCTAACCCTAACCCTAACCCTAACCCTCAACATCACCCTAGCCCTAACCCTAACCCTAACCCTTACCCTAACCCTAACCCTAACCCAAACAGTATCCCTAACCCTAAGCATAACCCTAGGCTTAGCCCTAACCCTCTCACTTACAATAACCCTAACCCTAACCCTAGCCCCAACCCTGACCCTAGCCCTAACCCTAACCCAACCCCTACCACTAACCCTAACCCTAACCCAAACCCTAACCCTAACCGTAACCCTAACCATAACCCGAGCCCTAAACCTAACCCTATCCCTAACCCTAAACGTAACCCTAGCGCTAACCCTAACGCTAACCCTAACCCTAAACCTAACCTTAGCCCTAATTCTAACCCTAGGCCTAGCCCTAACCCTAGCCCTAGCCCTACCCTAGCCCTACCCCTAACTCAAACTGTAACCCTAAACTGAACCTGAACCCTAACGCTAGCCCTAACTCTAGCTCTAACGCATGTCCTAACCGTTACCCTAGCCCTAGCCCTAGCGCTAACACGAGCCCTAGCCCTAATCCTAACCCTAACCCTAACCCAAACCCTAACCCAAACCCTAGCCCTAACCCTAACCCAAAGCCTACCACTAAACCTAACCAAAACCCTAACCATAATCATAAACCTAACCCTAACCCTAGCCCTCACCCTAATGATAACCCTAGCCCTAACCCTAACCCTAAAACTAACCCTCACCCCTAACCTAGCCCTCACCCTCACCCTAACTCTACTCCTAACCCTAAACCTCACCGAACCCTAACCCTAGCCATAACGCTAGCCCTAACCGTAGCCCTAGCCCTAGCCCTAACCCTAACCCTAACCCTAAACCTAAACCTAACTCTAACGCTAACACTAACGCCAGCCCTAACCCTAATGCTAACCCTAGCCGTAACCCTCACCCTCACCCTCACCCTAACCATAGCCCTCACACTGACCCTAACCCTAACCGTAACAATAGCCCTTGACCTAACCCTTGCCCTAGCCCTATCCCTATCCCTAGTCCTAGCCCTAGCCCTATCCCTATCCCTGTCCCTATCCCTAGTCCAAGCCCTAGCCCTAACCCTAGCCCTAGCCCTAACCCTAACCCTAACCCTAACCCTAAACATAACCCAAGCCCTAACCCTAGCCGTAGCCCTAACCCCACCCTAACCCTAACCCGAACTCTAGCCCTAACCCGAACCATAGCCCTAACCCTAACCCTAACCCTAGCCCTAGCCCTAGCCCTAGCCCTAGCCCTATACCTAGCCCTAGCCCGAGCCTTAACCCTAAACCTAACCCTAGCCCAGACCCTATCCCTAAACCTATCCCTACCCCTACACCTAACCCTATCCCTAACCCTAAACGTAACCCTAGCGCTAACCCTAGCGCTAACCCTAACCCTAAACCTAACCTTAGCCCTAATTCTAACCCTAGGCCTAGCCCTAACCCTAGCCCTAGCCCTACCCTACCCCTACCCCTAACTCAAACTGTAACCCTAAACTGAACCTAAACCCTAACGCTAGCCCTAACTCTAGCTCTAACGCATGTCCTAACCGTTACCCTAGCCCTAGTCCTAACACTAGCCCTAGCCCTAATCCTAACCCTAACCCTAACCCAAACCCTAACCCTAACCCAAACCCTAGCCCTAACCCTAACCCAAAGCCTACCACTAAACCTAACCAAAACCCTAACCATAATCATAAACCTAACCCTAACCCTAGCCGTAACCCTAATGATAACCCTAGCCCTAACCCTAACCCTAAAACTAACCCTCACCCTAAACCTAGCCCTCACCCTAACCCTAACTCTACTCCTAACCCTAAACCTCACCAAACCCTAACCCTAGCCATAACGCAAGCCCTAACCGTAGGCCTAGCCCTAGCCCTAACCCTAACCCTAACCCTAACCCTAAACCTAAACCTAACTCTAATGCTAACGCTAACGCCAGCCCTATCCCTAATGCTAACCCTAGCCGTAACCCTCACCCTCACCCTAACCATAGCCCTCACACTGACCCTAAACTTAACCGTAACAATAGCCCTTGACCTAACCCTTGCCCTAGCCCTAGCCCTATCCCTAGCCCTAGTCCTATCCCTATCCCTATCCCTATCCCTATCCCTATCCCTAGTCCTATCCCTAGCCCTAACCCTAACCCAAGCCCAAACCCTAGCCGTAGCCCTAACCCCACCCTAACCCTAACCCGAACTCTAGCCCTAACCCGAACCCTAGCCCTAACCCTAACACTAACCCTAGCCCTAGCCCTAGCCCTATCCCTATCCCTATCCCTATCCCTATCCCTATCCCTAGCCCTAGCCCGAGCCTTAACCCTAAACCTAACCCTAGCCCAGACCCTATCCCTAAACCTATCCCTACCCCTAAACCTAACCCTAGCCCTAGCCCTAACCCCAACCCTAACCCTAGTCCTAGCGCTAACCCTAACGCTAACCCTAACCCTAGCCCTAGCCCTAGCTTTAACCCTAGCCCTAGCCCTAAACCTAACCCCAACCCCAACCCTAACCCTAACCCAAACCATAAACCTACCCCAAACCCTAACCCTAACCCTAACCCGAACCGAACCCGAACTCAAACCCTAACCCCAACCCCAACCACAACACAACACCAACCGCAACCACAACCGTAAACCTAATCCTAACCCTAACCCTAACCCTAACCTCTACCCCAACCCTAGCCCTAACTCTAACCCTAACCCTAACCCTAACCGTAACCCTAACCGTAACCCCAAACCTAACCCTAGCCCTAGCCCTAACATTAACCCTAACCCTAGCCCTAACCCTAGACCTTACCCTAACCCAAAGCCTACCACTAACACTAATACAAACCCTAACCATAACCGTTGCCCTAACCCTAATGCTTACCCTAGCCCTAACACTAACCAGAACCCTCACCCTAACCCTAGCCCTCACCCTATACCTAACCTTAACCCTAACCCTTGCCCTAGCCCAAGACCTAGCCATAGCCCTAACCCTAACACTAGCCCTAGCCTTAGACCTAACCCTTGTCCGAACTCTAACCCTAACC
>NC_139475.1:27385000-27387500 GCF_057233095.1 Heloderma suspectum | reverse complement strand
CTAACCCCAACCATAACCCTAACCCGAACTCTAACCCTAATCATAGTCCTTGCCCTAACCCTTGCCCTAGCCCTAGCCCTAGCCCTAGCCCTAACCCTCACCCTAACCCTAACCCTAACCCTAACCCTAACCCTAAACCTAAACATAGCCCTTGCCCTAACCCTTGCCCTAGCCCTCGCCCTAGCCCTAACCCTAACCCCAACCCAAGCCCTAACCCTAGCCCTAACCGTAGCCCTAGCATTAACCCTAGCCCTAGCCCGAACACTAACCCTAACCCTAACCCAAACCCTAACCCTAACCCTAACCCTAACCTTAACCCTAACCCTAACCCTAACCCTAACCCTAACCCTCGACCTAACCCTAGCCCTAACCCTAATCCTAACGCTAACCATAACCCTAACACTAACAAAAAACCATATTCCTAAACCTAAATCTCACCCTAACACTAGCCTTAGCCCTAACCCTCTCACTAACTGTAACCCTAACCCTAATCCTAGCCCTAGCTCTAGTTCTAACCCTAGCCCTAACCCTTTCCCTAGCCCTAGCCCTAACCCTAGACGTTACCCTAGCCCTATCCGTAGCCCTAGCCCTAGCCCTAACCCTAGTCCTAGCCCGAACCCTAACCCTAACCCTAAACCTAACCCTAACCCTAGCCCAAAGCGTCACCCTAACGATAACCCTAACCCTAGACCTAACCCTAACCCTAACCCTAACCCTAAACCTCACCCTAGCCCTAACCCTAACCCAAACCCTTACCCTAACCCTAACCCTAACCCAAACAGTATCCCTAACCCTAAGCATAACCCTAGGCTTAGCCCTAACCCTCTCACTTACAATAACCCTAACCCTAACCCTAGCCCCAACCCTGACCCTAGCCCTAACCCTAACCCAACCCCTACCACTAACCCTAACCCTAACCCTAACCATAACCGTAACCCTAACCCTAACCCGAGCCCTAAACTTAACCCTATCCCTAACCCTAAACGTAACCCTAGCGCTAACCCTAACGCTAAGCCTAAGCCTAAACCTAACCTTAGCCCTAATTCTAACCCTAGGCCTAGCCCTAACCCTAGCCCTAGCCCTACCCTACCCCTACCCCTAACTCAAACTGTAACCCTAAACTGAACCAGAACCCTAACGCTAGCCCTAAATCTAGCTCTAACGCATGTCCTAACCATTAACCTAGCCCTAGCCCTAGCCCTAACACTAGCCCTAGCCCTAATCCTAACCCTAACCCTAACCCAAACCCTAACCCAAACCCTAGCCCTAACCCTAACCCAAAGCCTACCACTAAACCTAACCAAAACCCTAACCATAATCATAAACCTAACCCTAACCCTAGCCCTAACCCTAATGATAACCCTAGCCCTAACCCAAACCCTAAAACTAACCCTCACCCTAAACCTAGCCCTCACCCTAACCCTAACTCTACTCCTAACCCTAAACCTCACCGAACCCTAACCCTAGCCATAACGCTAGCCCTAACCGTAGCTCTAGCCCTAGCCCTAACCCTAACCCTAACCCTAACCATAAACCTAAACCTAACTCTAACGCTAACGCCAGCCCTAACCCTAATGCTAACCCTAGCCGTAACCCTCATCCTCACCCTCACCCTAACCATAGCCCTCACACTGACCCTAACCCTAACTGTAACAATAGCCCTCGACCTAACCCTAGCCCTAACCCTAATCCTAACGCTAACCATAACCCTAACCCTAACAAAAAAACATATCCCTAAACCTAAATCTCACCCTAACACTAGCCTTAGCCCTAACCCTCTCACTAACTGTAACCCTAACCCTAATCCTAGCCTAAACTCTATCCCTAGCCCTAACCCTAACCCAACACCTACCACTAACCCTAACCCTAACGCTAACCCAAACCCTAACCAGAACCAGAACCGTAACCCTAACCCTAACCCAAGCCCTAAACTTAACCCTAGCCCTAACCCTAACCCTAAGCCTAACCCTAGCGCTAACCCTAACCCTAACCCTAAACCTAACTATAGCCTTAACCCAAACCCTAGGCCTAGACCTACCCCTACCCCTACCCCTACCCCTAAACCAAACTGTAACCCTAAACTAAAACTGAACCCTAACCCTAACCCTAGCCCTAGCTCTAGTTCTAAACCTAGCCCTAACCCTGACACTAGCCCTAGCCCTAACCCTAGACCTTACCCTAACTCAAAGCCTACCACTAACCCTAACACAAACCCTAACCATAACCGTAGCCCTAACCCTAATGCTAACTCTAGCCCTAACACTAACCAGAACCCTCACCCTAACCCTAGCCCTCACCCTATACCTAACCCGAACCATAAACCTAACCCTAACCCTAACCTAAGACCTAACCCTAGCCCTAACCCTAGCCCTATCCGTAGCCCTAGCCCTAGCCCTAACCCTAGCCCTAGCCCGAACCCGAACCCGAACCCTAACCCTAACCCTAACCCTAACCCTAACCCTAGCCCAAAGCGTCACCCTAACGATAACCCTAACCCTAG
>NC_139475.1:27377500-27380000 GCF_057233095.1 Heloderma suspectum | reverse complement strand
AACCCTAACCCTAACCCTAGCCCTAGCTCTAGTTCTAAACCTAGCCCTAACCCTGACCCTAGCCCTAGCCCTAACCCTAGACCTTACCCTAACTCAAAGCCTACCACTAACCCTAACACAAACCCTAACCATAACCGTAGACCTAACCCTAATGCTAACCCTAACCCTAGCCCTAACACTAACCAGAACCCTCACCCTAACCCTAGCCCTCACCCTATACCTAACCCGAACCCTAAACCTTAACCCTAACCCTAACCCTAACCTAAGCCCTAACCCTAGCCCTAACGCTAGCCCTATACGTAGCCCTAGCCCTAGCCCTAACCCTAGCCCTAGCCCGAACCTGAACCCGAACCCTAACCCTAACCCTAACCCTAACCCTAGCCCAAAGCATCACCCTAACGATAACCCTAACCCTAGACCTAACCCTAACCCTAACCCTAAACCTCACCCTAGCCCTAACCCTAACCCTAACCCTAACCCTAACTCTAACCCTAAGCATAGCCCTTGCCCTAACCCTTGCCCTAGCCCTAGCCCTAACCCTCACCCTAACCCTAACCCTCACCCTAACCCTAACCCTAACCCTAACCCTAACCATAGCCCTTGCCCTAACCCTTGCCCTAGCCCTAGCCCTAGCCCTAGCCCTAACCCTAACCCAAGCCCTAACCCTAGCCCTAACCCTAGCCCTAACCTTAGCCCTAACTGTAGCCCTAGCAGTAACCCTAGCCCTAGCCCGAACACTAACCCTAACCCTAACACAAACCCTAACCCTAACCCTAACTCTAACCTTAACCCTAACCCTAACCTTAACCCTAACCCTAACCCTCGACCTAACCCTAGCCCTAACCCTAATCCTAACGCTAACCATAACCCTAACCCTAACAAAAAACCGTATCCCTAAACCTAAATCTCACCCTAACACTAGCCTTAGCCCTAACCCTCTCACTAACTGTAACCTAACCCTAATCCTAGCCTAAACTCTATCCCTAGCCCTAACCCTAACCCAACACCTACCACTAACCGTAACGCTAACCCAAACCCTAACCAGAACCAGAACCGTAACCCTAAACCTAACCCGAGCCCTAAACCTAACCCTAGCCCTAACCCTAACCCTAAGCCTAACCCTAGCGCTAACCCTAACCCTAACCCTAAACCTAACTATAGCCTTAACCCTAACCCTAGGCCTAGACCTACCCCTACCCCTACCCCTAAACCAAACTGTAACCCTAAACTGAAACTGAACCCTAACCCTAACCCTAGCCCTAGCTCTAGTTCTAAACCTAGCCCTAAACCTTACCCTAGCCCTAGCCCTAACCCTAGACCTTACCCTAACCCAAAGCCTACCACTAACCCTAATACAAACCCTCGCCCTAACCGGAGCCCTCACCCTATACCTAACCCTAACCCTAACCCTAACCCTTGCCCTAGCCCAAGCCCTAGCCATAGCCCTAACCCTAACACTAGCCCTAGCCTTAGCCCTAACCCTTGTCCGAGCCCTAACCCTAACCATAGCCGTAACCCTAACCCTACCCTAATCCTACCCCTACCCCTTCCCATAACCCTAACCGTAGCCCTGACCCTAATGCTAACCCTGGCCCTAACACTAACCCTAACCCTCACCCTAACCCTAGTCCTGACCCTCACCCTAACCCCAACCGTAACCCTAACCCGATCTCTAACCCTAACCATAGCCCTTGCCCTAACCCTTGCCCTAGCCCTAGCCCTAGCCCGAGCCCTAACCCTCACCCTAACCCTAACCCTAATCCTAACCCTAACCCTAACCATAGCCCTTGCCCTAACCCTTGCCCTAGCCCTAGCCCTAGCCCTAACCCTAACCCTAACCCAAGCCCTACCCCTAGCCCTAACCCTAGCCCTTACCGTAGCCCTAGCAGTAACCCTAGCCCTAGCCTGAACACTAACCCTAACCCAAACCCTAACCCTAACCCTAACCCTAACCCTTACTCTAACCTTAACCCTAACCCTAACCCTAACCCTAACCCTCGACCTAACCCTAGCCCTAACCCTAATCCTAACACTAACCATAACCCTAACCCTAACAAAAAACCATATCCCTAAACCTAACTCTCACCCTAACACTAGCCTTAGCCCTAACCCTCTCACTAACTGTAACCCTAACCCTAATCCTAGCCTAAACTCTATCCCTAGCCCTAACCCTAACCCAACACCTACCACTAACCCTAACGCTAACCCAAACCCTAACCGGAACCAGAACCGTAACCCTAACCCTAACCCGAGCCCTAAACCTAACCCTAGCCCTAACCCTAACCCTAAGCCTAACCCTAGCGCTAAACCTAACCCTAACCCTAAACCTAACTATAGCCTTAACCCAAACCCTAGGCCTAGACCTAACCCTACCCCTACCCCTACCCCTAAACCAAACTGTAACCCTAAACTAAAACTGAACCCTAACCCTAACCCTAGCCCTAGCTCTAGTTCTAAACCTAGCCCTAACCCTGACCCTAGCCCTAGCCCTAACCCTAGA
>NC_139475.1:27372500-27375000 GCF_057233095.1 Heloderma suspectum | reverse complement strand
TAACCCTAACCCTAACCCTAAACCTCACCCTAGCCCTAACCCTAACCCTAACCCTAACCCTAACTCTAACCCTAAGCATAGCCCTTGCCCTAACCCTTGCCCTAGCCCTAGCCCTAACCCTCACCCTAACCCTAACCCTAACCCTAACCCTAACCCTAACCCTAACCATAGCCCTTGCCTAACCCTTGCCCTAGCCCTAGCCCTAGCCCTAACCCTAACCCAAGCCCTAACCCTAGCCCTAACCCTAGCCCTAACCCTAGCCCTAACCTTAGCCCTAACTGTAGCCCTAGCAGTAACCCTAGCCCTAGCCCGAACACTAACCCTAACCCTAACCCTAAACCTCACCCTAGCCCTAACCCTAACCCTAACCATAACCCTAACCCTAACCCTTACCCTAACCCTAACCCTAACCCTAATCCTAACCGAAACAGTATCCCTAACCCTAACCATAACCCTAGGCTTAGCCCTAAGCCTCTCACTTACAATAACCCTAACCCTAACCCTAGCCCCAACCCTGACCCTAGCCCTAACCCTAACCCAACCCCTACCACTAACCCTAACCCTAACCCAAACCCTAACCATAACCGTAACCCTAACCCTAACCCGAGCCCTAAACCTAACGCTATCCCTAACCCTAAACGTAACCCTAGCGCTAACCCTAACCCTAACCCTAACCCTAAACCTAACCTTAGCCCTAATTCTAACCCTAGGCCTAGCCCTAACCCTAGCCCTAGCCCTACCCTACCCCTACCCCTAACTCAAACTGTAACCCTAAACTGAACCTGAACCCTAACGCTAGCCCTAAATCTAGCTCTAACGCATGTCCTAACAGTTACCCAGCCCTAGCCCTCGCCCTAAGACTAGCCCTAGCCCTAATCCTAACCCTAACCCTAACCCTAACCCTAACCCAAGCCCTAACCCTAGCCGTAGCCCTAACCCCACCCTAACCCTAACCCGAACCCTAGCCCTAACCCGAACCCTAGCCCTAACCGTAACGCTAACCCTAGCCCTAGACCTAGCCCTAGCCCTATCCCTAGCCCTAGCCCGAGCCGTAACCCTAAACCTAACCCTAGCCCAGACCCTATCCCTAAACCTATCCCTACCCCTAAACCTAACCCTAGCCCTAACCCTAACCCTAACCCTAACCCTACCCCTACCCCTAACCCTAGCCCTAGCACTAACCCTAACCCTAACCCTACCCCTAACCCTAACCCTAACCCTAGCCCTAGCGCTAACCCTAACGCTAACCCTAACCCTAGCCCTAGCCCTAGCTTTAACCCTAGCCCTAGCCCTAGCCCTAGCCCTAAACCTAACCCCAACCCCAACCCTAACCCTAACCCTAACCCTAACCCTAACCCGAACCGAACCCGAACTCAAACCCTAACCCCAACCCCAACCACAACACCAACCGCAACCACAACCGTAACCCTAAGCCTAACCCTAACCCTAACCCTAACCTCAACCACAACCCTAGCCCTAACTCTAACCCTAACCCTAACCCTAACCCTAACCGTAACCCCAAACCTAACCCTAGCCCTAGCCCTAACATTAACCCTAACCCTAGCCATAGCCTTAATCCTCACCCTAACCCTAACCCAAACCCTAACCCAAACCCTAGCCCTAACCCTAACCCAAAGCCTACCACTAAACCTAACCAAAACCCTAACCATAATCATAAACCTAACCCTAACCCTAGCCCTAATCCTAATGATAACCCTAGCCCTAACCCTAACCCTAAAACTAACCCTCACCCTAAACCTAGGCCTCACCCTAACCCCAACCCTAACCCTAACCCTCACCAAGCCCTAACCCTAGCCCTAAGCCTAGCCCTAACCGTAGCCCTAGCCCCAGCCCTAACCCTAACCCTAACCCTTGCCCTAGCCCTAGCCCTAGCCCTAGCCCTAACCCTAACCCTAACCCAAGCCCTAACCCTAGCCCTAACCCTAGGCCTAACCGTAGCCCTAGCAGTAGCCCTAGCCCTAGCCCGAACACTAACCCTAACCCTAACCCAAACCCTAACCCTAACCCTAACTCTAACCTTAACCCCAACCCTAACCCTAACCCTAACCCTAACCCTAACCCTAACCCTAACCCTCGACCTAACCCTAGCCCTAACCCTAATCCTAACGCTTACCATAACCCTAACCCTAACAAAAAAGCATATCCCTAAACCTAAATCTCACCCTAACCCTAGCCTTAGCCCTAACCCTCTCACTAACTGTAACCCTAACCCTAATCCTAGCCCAAACCCTAACCCTAGCCCTAACCCAACCCCTACCACTAACCCTAACCCTAACCCAAACCCTAACCAGAACCGTAACCCTAAACCTAACACTAACCCGAGCCCTAAACCTGAACCTAACCCTAACCCTAACCATAACCCTAACCCTAGCGCTAATCCTAACTCTAACGCTAAACCTAAACCTAACCCTAGCCCTAGCCCTAACCCTAGGCCTAGCCGTAACCATACCCCTACCCCTACCCCTGCCCCTAACCCAAA
>NC_139475.1:27335000-27370000 GCF_057233095.1 Heloderma suspectum | reverse complement strand
CTAACCCTCGACCTAACCCTAGCCCTAATCCTAATCCTAACGCTAACCATAACCCTAACCCTAACAAAAAACCATATCCCTAAACCTAACTCTCACCCTAACACTAGCCTTAGCCCTAACCCTCTCACTAACTGTAACCCTAACCCTAATCCTAGCCTAAACTCTATCCCTAGCCCTAACCCTAACCCAACACCTACCACTAACCCTAACGCTAACCCAAACCCTAACCAGAACCAGAACCGTAACCCTAACCCTAACCCGAGCCCTAAACCTAACCCTAGCCCTAACCCTAACCCTAAGCCTAACCCTAGCGCTAACCCTAACCCTAACCCTAAACCTAACTATAGCCTTAACCCAAACCCTAGGCCTAGACCTAACCCTACCCCTACCCCTACCCCTAAACCAAACTGTAACCCTAAACTAAAACTGAACCCTAACCCTAACCCTAGCCCTAGCTCTAGTTCTAAACCTAGCCCTAACCCTGACCCTAGCCCTAGCCCTAACCCTAGACCTTACCCTAACTCAAAGCCTACCACTAACCCTAACACAAACCCTAACCATAACCGTAGACCTAACCCTAATGCTAACCCTAACCCTAGCCCTAACACTAACCAGAACCCTCACCCTAACCCTAGCCCTCACCCTATACCTAACCCGAACCCTAAACCTTAACCCTAACCCTAACCCTAACCTAAGCCCTAACCCTAGCCCTAACGCTAGCCCTATACGTAGCCCTAGCCCTAGCCCTAGCCCTAACCCTAGCCCTAGCCCGAACCTGAACCCGAACCCTAACCCTAACCCTAACCCTAACCCTAGCCCAAAGCGTCACCCTAACGATAACCCTAACCCTAGACCTAACCCTAACCCTAACCCTAAACCTCACCCTAGCCCTAACCCTAACCCTAACCCTAACCATAGCCCTTGCCTAACCCTTGCCCTAGCCCTAGCCCTAACCCTCACCCTAACCCTAACCCTAACCCTAACCCTAACCCTAACCCTAACCATAGCCCTTGCCTAACCCTTGCCCTAGCCCTAGCCCTAGCCCTAGCCCTAGCCCTAACCCTAACCCAAGCCCTAACCCTAGCCCTAACCCTAGCCCTAACCTTAGCCCTAACTGTAGCCCTAGCAGTAACCCTAGCCCTAGCCCGAACACTAACCCTAACCCTAACACAAACCCTAACCCTAACCCTAACTCTAACCTTAACCCTAACCCTAACCTTAACCCTAACCCTAACCCTCGACCTAACCCTAGCCCTAACCCTATTCCTAACGCTAACCATAACCCTAACCCTAACAAAAAACCGTATCCCTAAACCTAAATCTCACCCTAACACTAGCCTTAGCCCTAACCCTCTCACTAACTGTAACCTAACCCTAATCCTAGCCTAAACTCTATCCCTAGCCCTAACCCTAACCCAACACCTACCACTAACCGTAACGCTAACCCAAACCCTAACCAGAACCAGAACCGTAACCCTAAACCTAACCCGAGCCCTAAACCTAACCCTACCCCTAACCCTAACCCTAAGCCTAACCCTAGCGCTAACCCTAACCCTAACCCTAAACCTAACTATAGCCTTAACCCTAACCCTAGGCCTAGACCTAACCCTACCCCTACCCCTAAACCAAACTGTAACCCTAAACTGAAACTGAACCCTAACCCTAACCCTAGCCCTAGCTCTAGTTCTAAACCTAGCCCTAAACCTTACCCTAGCCCTAGCCCTAACCCTAGACCTTACCCTAACCCAAAGCCTACCACTAACCCTAATACAAACCCTCGCCCTAACCGGAGCCCTCACCCTATACCTAACCCTAACCCTAACCCTAACCCTTGCCCTAGCCCAAGCCCTAGCCATAGCCCTAACCCTAACACTAGCCCTAGCCTTAGCCCTAACCCTTGTCCGAGCCCTAACCCTAACCATAGCCGTAACCCTAACCCTACCCTAATCCTACCCCTACCCCTTCCCATAACCCTAACCGTAGCCCTGACCCTAATGCTAACCCTGGCCCTAACACTAACCCTAACCCTCACCCTAACCCTAGTCCTGACCCTCACCCTCACCCCAACCGTAACCCTAACCCGATCTCTAACCCTAACCATAGCCCTTGCCCTAACCCTTGCCCTAGCCCTAGCCCTAGCCCGAGCCCTAACCCTCACCCTAACCCTAACCCTAACCCTAACCCTAACCCTAACCATAGCCCTTGCCCTAACCCTTGCCCTAGCCCTAGCCCTAGCCCTAACCCTAACCCTAACCCAAGCCCTACCCCTAGCCCTAACCCTAGCCCTTACCATAGCCCTAGCAGTAACCCTAGCCCTAGCCTGAACACTAACCCTAACCGAAACCCTAACCCTAACCCTAACCCTAACTCTAACCTTAACCCTAACCCTAACCCTAACCCTAACCCTAACCCTAACCCTCGACCTAACCCTAGCCCTAACCCTAATCCTAACGCTAACCATAACCCTAACCCTAACAAAAAACCATATCCCTAAACCTAACTCTCACCCTAACACTAGCCTTAGCCCTAACCCTCTCACTAACTGTAACCCTAACCCTAATCCTAGCCTAAACTCTATCCCTAGCCCTAACCCTAACCCAACACCTACCACTAACCCTAACGCTAACCCAAACCCTAACCAGAACCGTAACCCTAACCCTAACCCGAGCCCTAAACCTAACCCTAGCCCTAACCCTAACCCTAAGCCTAACCCTAGCGCTAACCCTAACCCTAACCCTAAACCTAACTTTAGCCTTAACCCTAACCCTAGGCCTAGACCGACCCCTACCCCTACCCCTACCCCTACCCCTAAACCAAACTGTAACCCTAAACTAAAACTGAACCCTAACCCTAACCTTAGCCCTAGCTCTAGTTCTACCCCTAGCCCTAACCCTTACCCTAGCCCTAGCCCTAACCCTAGACCTTACCCTAACTCAAAGCCTACCACTAACCCTAACACAAATCCTAACCATAACCGTAGCCCTAACCTTAATGCTAACCCTAGCCCTAACACTAACCAGAACCCTCAACCTAACCCTAGCACTCACCCTATACCTAACCCGAACCCTAACCCTAACCCTAACCCTAACCGAAGCCCTAACCCTAGCCCTAACCCTAGCCCTATCCGTAGCCCTAGCCCTAGCCCTAACCCTAGCCCTAGCCCTAACCCTAGACCTTACCCTAACTCAAAGCCTACCACTAACCCTAACACAAACCCTAACCATAACCGTAGCCCTAACCCTAATGCTAACCCTAGCCCTAACACTAACCAGAACCCTCACCCTAGCCCTAGCCCTAGCCCTAACCCTAGCCCTAGCCCGAACCCTAAGCCTAAGCCTAACCCTAACCCTAACCCTAACCCTAACCCTAACCCTAGCCCAAAGCGTCACCCTAACGATAACCCTAACCCTAGAGCTAACCCTAACCCTAACCCTAACCCTAAACATCACCCTAGCCCTAACCCTAACCCTAACCCTTACCCTAACCCTAACCCTAACCCAAACAGTATCCCTAACCCTAAGCATAACCCTAGGCTTAGCCCTAACCCTCTCACTTACAATAACCCTAACCCTAACCCTAGCCCCAACCCTGACCCTAGCCCTAACCCTAACCCAACCCCTACCACTAACCCTAACCCTAACCCAAACCCTAACCCTAACCGTAACCCTAACCATAACCCGAGCCCTAAACCTAACCCTATCCCTAACCCTAAACGTAACCCTAGCGCTAACCCTAACGCTAACCCTAACCCTAAACCTAACCTTAGCCCTAATTCTAACCCTAGGCCTAGCCCTAACCCTAGCCCTAGCCCTACCCTAGCCCTACCCCTAACTCAAACTGTAACCCTAAACTGAACCTGAACCCTAACGCTAGCCCTAACTCTAGCTCTAACGCATGTCCTAACCGTTACCCTAGCCCTAGCCCTAGCGCTAACACGAGCCCTAGCCCTAATCCTAACCCTAACCCTAACCCAAACCCTAACCCAAACCCTAGCCCTAACCCTAACCCAAAGCCTACCACTAAACCTAACCAAAACCCTAACCATAATCATAAACCTAACCCTAACCCTAGCCCTCACCCTAATGATAACCCTAGCCCTAACCCTAACCCTAAAACTAACCCTCACCCCTAACCTAGCCCTCACCCTCACCCTAACTCTACTCCTAACCCTAAACCTCACCGAAACCTAACCCTAGCCATAACGCTAGCCCTAACCGTAGCCCTAGCCCTAGCCCTAACCCTAACCCTAACCCTAAACCTAAACCTAACTCTAACGCTAACGCTAACGCCAGCCCTAACCCTAATGCTAACCCTAGCCGTAACCCTCACCCTCACCCTCACCCTAACCATAGCCCTCACACTGACCCTAACCCTAACCGTAACAATAGCCCTTGACCTAACCCTTGCCCTAGCCCTATCCCTATCCCTAGTCCTAGCCCTAGCCCTATCCCTATCCCTGTCCCTATCCCTAGTCCTAGCCCTAGCCCTAACCCTAGCCCTAGCCCTAACCCTAACCCTAACCCTAACCCTAAACATAACCCAAGCCCTAACCCTAGCCGTAGCCCTAACCCCACCCTAACCCTAACCCGAACTCTAGCCCTAACCCGAACCATAGCCCTAACCCTAACCCTAACCCTAGCCCTAGCCCTAGCCCTAGCCCTAGCCCTATACCTAGCCCTAGCCCGAGCCTTAACCCTAAACCTAACCCTAGCCCAGACCCTATCCCTAAACCTATCCCTACCCCTACACCTAACCCTATCCCTAACCCTAAACGTAACCCTAGCGCTAACCCTAGCGCTAACCCTAACCCTAAACCTAACCTTAGCCCTAATTGTAACCCTAGGCCTAGCCCTAACCCTAGCCCTAGCCCTACCCTACCCCTACCCCTAACTCAAACTGTAACCCTAAACTGAACCTAAACCCTAACGCTAGCCCTAACTCTAGCTCTAACGCATGTCCTAACCGTTACCCTAGCCCTAGTCCTAACACTAGCCCTAGCCCTAATCCTAACCCTAACCCTAACCCAAACCCTAACCCTAACCCAAACCCTAGCCCTAACCCTAACCCAAAGCCTACCACTAAACCTAACCAAAACCCTAACCATAATCATAAACCTAACCCTAACCCTAGCCGTAACCCTAATGATAACCCTAGCCCTAACCCTAACCCTAAAACTAACCCTCACCCTAAACCTAGCCCTCACCCTAACCCTAACTCTACTCCTAACCCTAAACCTCACCAAACCCTAACCCTAGCCATAACGCAAGCCCTAACCGTAGGCCTAGCCCTAGCCCTAACCCTAACCCTAACCCTAACCCTAAACCTAAACCTAACTCTAATGCTAACGCTAACGCCAGCCCTATCCCTAATGCTAACCCTAGCCGTAACCCTCACCCTCACCCTAACCATAGCCCTCACACTGACCCTAAACTTAACCGTAACAATAGCCCTTGACCTAACCCTTGCCCTAGCCCTAGCCCTATCCCTAGCCCTAGTCCTATCCCTATCCCTATCCCTATCCCTATCCCTAGTCCTATCCCTAGCCCTAACCCTAACCCAAGCCCAAACCATAGCCGTAGCCCAAACCCCACCCTAACCCTAACCCGAACTCTAGCCCTAACCCGAACCCTAGCCCTAACCCTAACACTAACCCTAGCCCTAGCCCTAGCCCTAGCCCTATCCCTATCCCTATCCCTATCCCTATCCCTATCCCTATCCCTAGCCCTAGCCCTAGCCCGAGCCTTAACCCTAAACCTAACCCTAGCCCAGACCCTATCCCTAAACCTATCCCTACCCCTAAACCTAACCCTAGCCCTAGCCCTAACCCCAACCCTAACCCTAGTCCTAGCGCTAACCCTAACCCTAACCCTAACCCTAACCTCTACCCCAACCCTAGCCCTAACTCTAACCCTAACCCTAACCGTAACCCTAACCGTAACCCCAAACCTAACCCTAGCCCTAGCCCTAACATTAACCCTAACCCTAGCCCTAACCCTAGACCTTACCCTAACCCAAAGCCTACCACTAACACTAATACAAACCCTAACCATAACCGTTGCCCTAACCCTAATGCTTACCCTAGCCCTAACACTAACCAGAACCCTCACCCTAACCCTAGCCCTCACCCTATACCTAACCTTAACCCTAACCCTTGCCCTAGCCCAAAACCTAGCCATAGCCCTAACCCTAACACTAGCCCTAGCCTTAGACCTAACCCTTGTCCGAACTCTAACCCTAAACATAGCCCTTGCCCTAACCCTTGCCCTAGCCCTAGCCCTAGCCCTAACCCTAACCCTAACCCAAGCCCTACCCCTAGCCCTAACCCTAGCCCTAACCGTAGCCCTAGCAGTAACCCTAGCCCTAGCCCGAACACTAACCCTAACCCAAACCCTAACCCTAACCCTAACCCTAACCCTAACTCTAACCTTAACCCTAACCCTAACCCTAACCCTAACCCTCGACCTAACCCTAGCCCTAACCCTAATCCTAACGCTAACCATAACCCTAACCCTAACAAAAAAACATATCCCTAAACCTAAATCTCACCCTAACACTAGCCTTAGCCCTAACCCTCTCACTAACTGTAACCCTAACCCTAATCCTAGCCTAAACTCTATACCTAGCACTAACCCTAACCCAACACCTACCACTAACCCTAACCCTAACGCTAACCCAAACCCTAACCAGAACCAGAACCGTAACCCTAACCCTAACCCGAGCCCTAAACCTAACCCTACCCCTAACCCTAACCCTAAGCCTAACCCTAGCGCTAACCCTAACCCTAACCCTAAACCTAACTATAGCCTTAACCCAAACCCTAGGCCTAGACCTAACCCTACCCCTACCCCTACCCCTAAACCAAACTGTAACCCTAAACTAAAACTGAACCCTAACCCTAACCCTAGCCCTAGCTCTAGTTCTAAACCTAGCCCTAACCCTGACCCTAGCCCTAGCCCTAACCCTAGACCTTACCCTAACTCAAAGCCTACCACTAACCCTAACACAAACCCTAACCATAACCGTAGCCCTAACCCTAATGCTAACCCTAGCCCTAACACTAACCAGAACCCTCACCCTAACCCTAGCCCTCAACCTATACCTAACCCGAACCCGAACCCTAACCCTAACCCTAACCCTAACCTAAGCCCTAACCCTAGCCCTAACCCTAGCCCTATCCGTAGCCCTAGCCCTAGCCCTAACCCTAACCCTAGCCCTAGCCCTAACCCTAACCCTAACACTAATTCTAACCCTATCCGGAACCCGAACCCAAACTCAAACCCTAACCCCAACCCCAACCACAACACGACACCAACCACAACCCCAACCGTAACCCTCACCCTAACCTCAACCCCAACCCCAGCCCTAACCCTAACCCTAACCCTAAACCTAACCCTAGCCCTAACCCTAACTCTAACCCAAATCCTAAACCTAACCCAAACCCTAACCCTAGCCATAACCCTAACCCTAACCTTAGCCCAAACCCTAACCCTAGACCTAACCCTAACCCAAAGCCTACCACAAACCCTAACCCAAACCCTAACCATAACCATAGCCCTAACCCTGACCCTAACCGTAGCCCTAACCCTAATGCTAACCCTAGCCCTAACACTAACCCTAACCCTCACCCTAACCCTAGCCCTCACCCTAACCCTGACCCTAACCCTAACCCTAACCATAACCCTAACCATAGCCCTTGCCGTAACCCTTGCCGTAGCCCTAACCCTAGCCCTAACCCTAGTCGTAACCATAGCCCTAGCCCTAACCCTAGCCCTAGCCCGAACCCTAACCCTAACCCTAACACTAACCCTAACCCTAACCCTAACCCTAACCCTAACCCTAACCCTAACCCTAGACCTTACCCTAACCCTAACCCTAACCCTAACCCTAGCCCTAACCCTAAGCCTAACCCAAACCATATCCCTAAACCTAAGCCTAACCCTAACACTAGCCTTAGCCCTAACCCTCTCACTAACTGTAACCTAACCCTAATCATAGCCTAAACTCTATCCCTATCCCTAACCCTAACCCAACACCTACCACTAACCGTAACGCTAACCCAAACCCTAACCAGAACCAGAACCGTAACCCAAAACCTAACCCGAGCCCTAAACCTAACCCTAGCCCTAACCCTAACCCTAAGCCTAACCCTAGCGCTAACCCTAACCCTAACCCTAAACCTAACTATAGCCTTAACCCTAACCCTAGGCCTAGACCTAACCCTACCCCTATGCCTACCCCTAAACCAAACTGTAACCCTAAACTGAAACTGAACCCTAACCCTAACCCTAGCCCTAGCTCTAGTTCTAAACCTAGCCCTAACCCTTACCCTAGCCCTAGCCCTAACCCTAGACCTTACCCTAACCCAAAGCCTACCACTAACCCTAATACCAACCCTAACCATAACCGTAGCCCTAACCCTAATGCTTACCCTAGCCCTAACACTAACCAGAACCCTCACCCTAACCCTAGCCCTCACCCTATACCTAACCCTAACCCTAACCTTAACCCTTGCCCTAGCCATAGCCCTAACCCTAACACTAGCCCTAGCCTTAGCCCTAACCCTTGTCCGAGCCCTAACCCTAACCATAGCCGTAACCCTAACCCTACCCTAATCCTACCCCTACCCCTACCCCTAACCCTAACCGTAGCCCTGACCCTAATGCTAACCCTGGCCCTAACACTAACCCTAACCCTCACGCTAACCCTAGTCCTGACCCTCACCCTAACCCCAACCATAACCCTAACCCGAACTCTAACCCTAATCATAGTCCTTGCCCTAACCCTTGCCCTAGCCCTAGCCCTAGCCCTAGCCCTAACCCTCACCCTAACCCTAACCCTAACCCTAACCCTAACCCTAAACATAGCCCTTGCCCTAACCCTTGCCCTAGCCCTAGCCCTAGCCCTAACCCTAACCCCAACCCAAGCCCTAACCCTAGCCCTAACCCTAGCCCTAACCGTAGCCCTAGCATTAACCCTAGCCCTAGCCCGAACACTAACCCTAACCCTAACCCAAACCCTAACCCTAACCCTAACCCTAACCTTAACCCTAACCCTAACCCTAACCCTAACCCTCGACCTAACCCTAGCCCTAACCCTAATCCTAACGCTAACCATAACCCTAACCCTAACAAAAAACCATATTCCTAAACCTAAATCTCACCCTAACACTAGCCTTAGCCCTAACCCTCTCACTAACTGTAACCCTAACCCTAATCCTAGCCCTAGCTCTAGTTCTAACCCTAGCCCTAACCCTTTCCCTAGCCCTAGCCCTAACCCTAGACGTTACCCTAGCCCTATCCGTAGCCCTAGCCCTAGCCCTAACCCTAGCCCTAGCCCGAACCCTAACCCTAACCCTAAACCTAACCCTAACCCTAGCCCAAAGCGTCACCCTAACGATAACCCTAACCCTAGACCTAACCCTAACCCTAACCCTAACCCTAAACCTCACCCTAGCCCTAACCCTAACCCAAACCCTTACCCTAACCCTAACCCTAACCCAAACAGTATCCCTAACCCTAAGCATAACCCTAGGCTTAGCCCTAACCCTCTCACTTACAATAACCCTAACCCTAACCCTAGCCCCAACCCTGACCCTAGCCCTAACCCTAACCCAACCCCTACCACTAACCCTAACCCTAACCCTAACCATAACCGTAACCCTAACCCTAACCCGAGCCCTAAACGTAACCCTATCCCTAACCCTAAACGTAACCCTAGCGCTAACCCTAACGCTAAGCCTAAGCCTAAACCTAACCTTAGCCCTAATTCTAACCCTAGGCCTAGCCCTAACCCTAGCCCTAGCCCTACCCTACCCCTACCCCTAACTCAAACTGTAACCCTAAACTGAACCTGAACCCTAACGCTAGCCCTAAATCTAGCTCTAACGCATGTCCTAACCATTAACCTAGCCCTAGCCCTAGCCCTAACACTAGCCCTAGCCCTAATCCTAACCCTAACCCTAACCCAAACCCTAACCCAAACCCTAGCCCTAACCCTAACCCAAAGCCTACCACTAAACCTAACCAAAACCCTAACCATAATCATAAACCTAACCCTAACCCTAGCCCTAACCCTAATGATAACCCTAGCCCTAACCCAAACCCTAAAACTAACCCTCACCCTAAACCTAGCCCTCACCCTAACCCTAACTCTACTCCTAACCCTAAACCTCACCGAACCCTAACCCTAGCCATAACGCTAGCCCTAACCGTAGCTCTAGCCCTAGCCCTAACCCTAACCCTAACCCTAACCCTAACCATAAACCTAAACCTAACTCTAACGCTAACGCCAGCCCTAACCCTAATGCTAACCCTAGCCGTAACCCTCATCCTCACCCTCACCCTAACCATAGCCCTCACACTGAACCTAACCCTAACTGTAACAATAGCCCTCGACCTAACCCTAGCCCTAACCCTAATCCTAACGCTAACCATAACCCTAACCCTAACAAAAAAACATATCCCTAAACCTAAATCTCACCCTAACACTAGCCTTAGCCCTAACCCTCTCACTAACTGTAACCCTAACCCTAATCCTAGCCTAAATTCTATCCCTAGCCCTAACCCTAACCCAACAACTACCACTAACCCTAACCCTAACGCTAACCCAAACCCTAACCAGAACCAGAACCGTAACCCTAACCCTAACCCAAGCCCTAAACTTAACCCTAGCCCTAACCCTAAACCTAAGCCTAACCCTAGCGCTAACCCTAACCCTAACCCTAAACCTAACTATAGCCTTAACCCAAACCCTAGGCCTAGACCTACCCCTACCCCTACCCCTAAACCAAACTGTAACCCTAAACTAAAACTGAACCCTAACCCTAACCCTAGCCCTAGCTCTAGTTCTAAACCTAGCCCTAACCCTGACACTAGCCCTAGCCCTAACCCTAGACCTTACCCTAACTCAAAGCCTACCACTAACCCTAACACAAACCCTAACCATAACCGTAGCCCTAACCCTAATGCTAACCCTAGCCCTAACACTAACCAGAACCCTCACCCTAACCCTAGCCCTCACCCTATACCTAACCCGAACCATAAACCTAACCCTAACCCTAACCTAAGACCTAACCCTAGCCCTAACCCTAGCCCTATCCGTAGCCCTAGCCCTAGCCCTAACCCTAGCCCTAGCCCGAACCCGAACCCTAACCCTAACCCTAACCCTAACCCTAACCCTAACCCTAGCCCAAAGCGTCACCCTAACGATAACCCTAACCCTAGACCTAACCCTAACCCTAACCCTAACCCTAAACCTCACCCTAGCCCTAACCCTAACCCTAACCCTAACCCTAACCCTAACCCTAACCCTTACCCTAACCCTAACCCTAACCCTAATCCTAACCGAAACAGTATCCCTAACCCTAACCATAACCCTAGGCTTAGCCCTAAGCCTCTCACTTACAATAACCCTAACCCTAACCCTAGCCCCAACCCTGACCCTAGCCCTAACCCTAACCCAACCCCTACCACTAACCCTAACCCTAACCCAAACCCTAACCATAACCGTAACCCTAACCCTAACCCGAGCCCTAAACCTAACGCTATCCCTAACCCTAAACGTAACCCTAGCGCTAACCCTAACCCTAACCCTAACCCTAAACCTAACCTTAGCCCTAATTCTAACCCTAGGCCTAGCCCTAACCCTAGCCCTAGCCCTACCCTACCCCTACCCCTAACTCAAACTGTAACCCTAAACTGAACCTGAACCCTAACGCTAGCCCTAAATCTAGCTCTAACGCATGTCCTAACAGTTACCCAGCCCTAGCCCTAGCCCTAAGACTAGCCCTAGCCCTAATCCTAACCCTAACCCTAACCCTAACCCTAACCCAAGCCCTAACCCTAGCCGTAGCCCTAACCCCACCCTAACCCTAACCCGAACCCTAGCCCTAACCCGAACCCTAGCCCTAACCGTAACGCTAACCCTAGCCCTAGACCTAGCCCTAGCCCTATCCCTAGCCCTAGCCCGAGCCGTAACCCTAAACCTAACCCTAGCCCAGACCCTATCCCTAAACCTATCCCTACCCCTAAACCTAACCCTAGCCCTAACCCTAACCCTAACCCTAACCCTAACCCTACCCCTACCCCTAACCCTAGCCCTAGCACTAACCCTAACCCTAACCCTACCCCTAACCCTAACCCTAACCCTAGCCCTAGCGCTAACCCTAACGCTAACCCTAACCCTAGCCCTAGCCCTAGCTTTAACCCTAGCCCTAGCCCTAGCCCTAGCCCTAAACCTAACCCCAACCCCAACCCTAACCCTAACCCTAACCCTAACCCTAACCCGAACCGAACCCGAACTCAAACCCTAACCCCAACCCCAACCACAACACCAACCGCAACCACAACCGTAACCCTAAGCCTAACCCTAACCCTAACCCTAACCTCAACCACAACCCTAGCCCTAACTCTAACCCTAACCCTAACCCTAACCCTAACCGTAACCCCAAACCTAACCCTAGCCCTAGCCCTAACATTAACCCTAACCCTAGCCATAGCCTTAATCCTCACCCTAACCCTAACCCAAACCCTAACCCAAACCCTAGCCCTAACCCTAACCCAAAGCCTACCACTAAACCTAACCAAAACCCTAACCATAATCATAAACCTAACCCTAACCCTAGCCCTAATCCTAATGATAACCCTAGCCCTAACCCTAACCCTAAAACTAACCCTCACCCTAAACCTAGGCCTCACCCTAACCCCAACCCTAACCCTAACCCTCACCAAGCCCTAACCCTAGCCCTAAGCCTAGCCCTAACCGTAGCCCTAGCCCCAGCCCTAACCCTAACCCTAACCCTTGCCCTAGCCCTAGCCCTAGCCCTAGCCCTAACCCTAACCCTAACCCAAGCCCTAACCCTAGCCCTAACCCTAGGCCTAACCGTAGCCCTAGCAGTAGCCCTAGCCCTAGCCCGAACACTAACCCTAACCCTAACCCAAACCCTAACCCTAACCCTAACTCTAACCTTAACCCCAACCCTAACCCTAACCCTAACCCTAACCCTAACCCTAACCCTAACCCTCGACCTAACCCTAGCCCTAACCCTAATCCTAACGCTTACCATAACCCTAACCCTAACAAAAAACCATATCCCTAAACCTAAATCTCACCCTAACCCTAGCCTTAGCCCTAACCCTCTCACTAACTGTAACCCTAACCCTAATCCTAGCCCAAACCCTAACCCTAGCCCTAACCCAACCCCTACCACTAACCCTAACCCTAACCCAAACCCTAACCAGAACCGTAACCCTAAACCTAACACTAACCCGAGCCCTAAACCTGAACCTAACCCTAACCCTAACCATAACCCTAACCCTAGCGCTAATCCTAACTCTAACGCTAACCCTAAACCTAACCCTAGCCCTAGCCCTAACCCTAGGCCTAGCCGTAACCATACCCCTACCCCTACCCCTGCCCCTAACCCAAATTGTAACCCTAAACTGAACCTGAACCTGAACCCTAACCCTAGCCCTAGCTCTAGCTCTAACCCTAGCCCTAACCGTTACCCTAGCCCTAGCCCTAGCCCTAACCCTAGCCCTAATCCTAGCCCGAACCCTAACCCTAACCCTAGCCCTAACCCTAACCCTAACCCTAGCCCTAACCCTAACCCTAACCCTAACCCTAACCCTAACCCTAGCCCTAGCCCTAACACTAACACTAACCCTATCCCTATCCCTATCCCTATCCCTATCCCTATTCCTATCCCTATCCCAAGCCCTAGCCCTAGCTCTAACACTACAACTAACCATAGCCCTACCCCTAAACCTGCCCCTAAGCCTACCCCTAACCCTACACCTAAACCTAACCCTAACCCTAACCCTAACCCTAACCCTAACACTAACCCTAGCCCTAGCCCTAGCCCTAGCCCTAGCCCTAGCCCTAACCCTAACACAAACCCTAGCCCTAGCCCTAGCCCTCGCCCTAAACCTAACCCTAACCCTAACCCTAACCCTAGCCCTAGCCCTAACCCTACCCTAAACCTAACCTGAACTCTAGCCCTAACCCTTGCCCTAACTCTAACCCTAACCCTAACCCTAACCCTAACCCTAACCCTAACCATAGCCGTAACCCTAACACTACCCTAATCCTACCCCTACCCCTACCCCTACCCCTAACCCTAACCGTAGCCCTGACCCTAATGCTAACCCTGGCCCTAACACTAACCCTAACCCTCACCCTAACCCTAGCCCTGACCCTCACCCTAACCCCAACCCTAACCCTAACCCTAACTCTAACTCTAAGCATAGCCCTTGCCCTAACCCTTGCCCTAGCCCTAGCCCTAGCCCTAACCCTCACCCTAACCCTAACCCTAACCCTAACACTAACCCTAACCCTAACCATAGCCCTTGCCTAACCCTTGCCCTAGCCCTAGCCCTAACCCTCACCCTAACCCTCACCCTAACCCTAACCCTAACCCTAACCCTAACCATAGCCCTTGCCTAACCCTTGCCCTAGCCCTAGCCCTAGCCCTAACCCTAACCCAAGCCCTAACCCTAGCCCTAACCCTAGCCCTAACCTTAGCCCTAACTGTAGCCCTAGCAGTAACCCTAGCCCTAGCCCGAACACTAACCCTAACCCTAACACAAACCCTAACCCTAACCCTAACTCTAACCTTAACCCTAACCCTAACCTTAACCCTAACCCTAACCCTCGACCTAACCCTAGCCCTAACCCTAATCCTAACGCTAACCATAACCCTAACCCTAACAAAAAACCGTATCCCTAAACCTAAATCTCACCCTAACACTAGCCTTAGCCCTAACCCTCTCACTAACTGTAACCCTAACCCTAATCCTAGCCTAAACTCTATCCCTAGCCCTAACCCTAACCCAACACCTACCACTAACCGTAACGCTAACCCAAACCCTAACCAGAACCAGAACCGTAACCCTAGACCTAACCCGAGCCCTAAACCTAACCCTAGCCCTAACCCTAAACCTAAGCCTAACCCTAGCGCTAACCCTAACCCTAACCCTAAACCTAACTATAGCCTTAACCCTAAGCCTAGGCCTAGACCTAACCCTACCCCTACCCCTACCCCTAAACCAAACTGTAACCCTAAACTGAAACTGAACCCTAACCCTAACCCTAGCCCTAGCTCTAGTTCTAAACCTAGCCCTAACCCTTACCCTAGCCCTAGCCCTAACCCTAGACCTTTCCCTAACCCAAAGCCTACCACTAACCCTAATACAAACCCTAACCATAACCGTAGCCCTAACCCTAATGCTTACCCTAGCCCTAACACTAACCAGAACCCTCACCCTAACCCTAGCCCTCACCCTATACCTAACCCTAACCCTAACCCTAACCCTTGCCCTAGCCCAAGCCCTAGCCATAGCCCTAACCCTAACACTAGCCCTAGCCTTAGCCCTAACCCTTGTCCGAGCCCTAACCCTAACCATAGCCGTAACCCTAACCCTACCCTAATCCTACCCCTACCCCTTCCCATAACCCTAACCGTAGCCCTGACCCTAATGCTAACGCTGGCCCTAACACTAACCCTAACCCTCACCCTAACCCTAGTCCTGACCCTCACCCTAACCCCAACCGTAACCCTAACCCGATCTCTAACCCTAACCATAGCCCTTGCCCTAACCCTTGCCCTTGCCCTAGCCCTAGCCCTAGCCCGAGCCCTAACCCTCACCCTAACCCTAACCCTAACCCTAACCCTAACCCTAACCATAGCCCTTGCCCTAACCCTTGCCCTAGCCCTAGCCCTAGCCCTAACCCTAACCCTAACCCAAGCCCTACCCCTAGCCCTAACCCTAGCCCTTACCGTAGCCCTAGCAGTAACCCTAGCCCTAGCCTGAACACTAACCCTAACCCAAACCCTAACCCTAACCCTAAACCTAACTCTAACCTTAACCCTAACCCTAACCCTAACCCTAACCCTAACCCTAACCCTAACCCTCGACCTAACCCTAGCCCTAATCCTAATCCTAACGCTAACCATAACCCTAACCCTAACAAAAAACCATATCCCTAAACCTAACTCTCACCCTAACACTAGCCTTAGCCCTAACCCTCTCACTAACTGTAACCCTAACCCTAATCCTAGCCTAAACTCTATCCCTAGCCCAAACCCTAACCCAACACCTACCACTAACCCTAACGCTAACCCAAACCCTAACCAGAACCAGAACCGTAACCCTAACCCTAACCCGAGCCCTAAACCTAACCCTAGCCCTAACCCTAACCCTAAGCCTAACCCTAGCGCTAACCCTAACCCTAACCCTAAACCTAACTATAGCCTTAACCCAAACCCTAGGCCTAGACCTAACCCTACCCCTACCCCTACCCCTAAACCAAACTGTAACCCTAAACTAAAACTGAACCCTAACCCTAACCCTAGCCCTAGCTCTAGTTCTAAACCTAGCCCTAACCCTGACCCTAGCCCTAGCCCTAACCCTAGACCTTACCCTAACTCAAAGCCTACCACTAACCCTAACACAAACCCTAACCATAACCGTAGACCTAACCCTAATGCTAACCCTAACCCTAGCCCTAACACTAACCAGAACCCTCACCCTAACCCTAGCCCTCACCCTATACCTAACCCGAACCCTAAACCTTAACCCTAACCCTAACCCTAACCTAAGCCCTAACCCTAGCCCTAACGCTAGCCCTATACGTAGCCCTAGCCCTAGCCCTAGCCCTAACCCTAGCCCTAGCCCGAACCTGAACCCGAACCCTAACCCTAACCCTAACCCTAACCCTAGCCCAAAGCGTCACCCTAACGATAACCCTAACCCTAGACCTAACCCTAACCCTAACCCTAAACCTCACCCTAGCCCTAACCCTAACCCTAACCCTAACCATAGCCCTTGCCTAACCCTTGCCCTAGCCCTAGCCCTAACCCTCACCCTAACCCTAACCCTAACCCTAACCCTAACCCTAACCCTAACCCTAACCATAGCCCTTGCCTAACCCTTGCCCTAGCCCTAGCCCTAGCCCTAGCCCTAACCCTAACCCAAGCCCTAACCCTAGCCCTAACCCTAGCCCTAACCTTAGCCCTAACTGTAGCCCTAGCAGTAACCCTAGCCCTAGCCCGAACACTAACCCTAACCCTAACACAAACCCTAACCCTAACCCTAACTCTAACCTTAACCCTAACCCTAACCTTAACCCTAACCCTAACCCTCGACCTAACCCTAGCCCTAACCCTATTCCTAACGCTAACCATAACCCTAACCCTAACAAAAAACCGTATCCCTAAACCTAAATCTCACCCTAACACTAGCCTTAGCCCTAACCCTCTCACTAACTGTAACCTAACCCTAATCCTAGCCTAAACTCTATCCCTAGCCCTAACCCTAACCCAACACCTACCACTAACCGTAACGCTAACCCAAACCCTAACCAGAACCAGAACCGTAACCCTAAACCTAACCCGAGCCCTAAACCTAACCCTAGCCCTAACCCTAACCCTAAGCCTAACCCTAGCGCTAACCCTAACCCTAACCCTAAACCTAACTATAGCCTTAACCCTAACCCTAGGCCTAGACCTAACCCTACCCCTACCCCTAAACCAAACTGTAACCCTAAACTGAAACTGAACCCTAACCCTAACCCTAGCCCTAGCTCTAGTTCTAAACCTAGCCCTAAACCTTACCCTAGCCCTAGCCCTAACCCTAGACCTTACCCTAACCCAAAGCCTACCACTAACCCTAATACAAACCCTCGCCCTAACCGGAGCCCTCACCCTATACCTAACCCTAACCCTAACCCTAACCCTTGCCCTAGCCCAAGCCCTAGCCATAGCCCTAACCCTAACACTAGCCCTAGCCTTAGCCCTAACCCTTGTCCGAGCCCTAACCCTAACCATAGCCGTAACCCTAACCCTACCCTAATCCTACCCCTACCCCTTCCCATAACCCTAACCGTAGCCCTGACCCTAATGCTAACCCTGGCCCTAACACTAACCCTAACCCTCACCCTAACCCTAGTCCTGACCCTCACCCTAACCCCAACCGTAACCCTAACCCGATCTCTAACCCTAACCATAGCCCTTGCCCTAACCCTTGCCCTAGCCCTAGCCCTAGCCCTAGCCCGAGCCCTAACCCTCACCCTAACCCTAACCCTAACCCTAACCCTAACCCTAACCATAGCCCTTGCCCTAACCCTTGCCCTAGCCCTAGCCCTAGCCCTAACCCTAACCCTAACCCTAACCCAAGCCCTACCCCTAGCCCTAACCCTAGCCCTTACCGTAGCCCTAGCAGTAACCCTAGCCCTAGCCTGAACACTAACCCTAACCCAAACCCTAACCCTAACCCTAACCCTAACCCTTACTCTAACCTTAACCCTAACCCTAACCCTAACCCTAACCCTCGACCTAACCCTAGCCCTAACCCTAATCCTAACGCTAACCATAACCCTAACCCTAACAAAAAACCATATCCCTAAACCTAACTCTCACCCTAACACTAGCCTTAGCCCTAACCCTCTCACTAACTGTAACCCTAACCCTAATCCTAGGCTAAACTCTATCCCTAGCCCTAACCCTAACCCAACACCTACCACTAACCCTAACGCTAACCCAAACCCTAACCGGAACCAGAACCGTAACCCTAACCCTAACCCGAGCCCTAAACCTAACCCTAGCCCTAACCCTAACCCTAAGCCTAACCCTAGCGCTAACCCTAACCCTAACCCTAAACCTAACTATAGCCTTAACCCAAACCCTAGGCCTAGACCTAACCCTACCCCTACCCCTACCCCTACCCCTAAACCAAACTGTAACCCTAAACTAAAACTGAACCCTAACCCTAACCCTAGCCCTAGCTCTAGTTCTAAACCTAGCCCTAACCCTGACCCTAGCCCTAGCCCTAACCCTAGACCTTACCCTAACTCAAAGCCTACCACTAACCCTAACACAAACCCTAACGATAACCGTAGACCTAACCCTAATGCTAACCCTAGCCCTAACACTAACCAGAACCCTCAACCTAACCCTAGCCCTCACCCTATACCTAACCCTAACCCTAAACCTAACCCTTGCCCTAGCCCAAGCCCTAGCCATAGCCCTAACCCTAACACTAGCCCTAGCCTTAACCCTAACCCTTATCTGAGCCCTAACCCTAACCATAGCCATAACCCTAACCCTACCCTAATCCTACCCCGACCCCTTCCCATAACCCTAACCGTAGCCCTGACCCTAATGCTAACCCTGCCCCTAACACTAACCCTAACCCTCACCCTAACCCTAGTCCTGACCCTCACCCTAACCCCAACCGTAACCCTAACCCGATCTCTAACCCTAATCATAGCCCTTGCCCTAACCCTTGCCCTAACCCTTGCCCTAGCCCTAGCCCTAGCCCTAGCCCTAGCCCTAACCCTAACCCTAACCCTAACCCTAACCCTAACCCTAACCATAGCCCTTGCCCTAACCCTTGCCCTAGCCCTAGCCCTAAAACTAACCCTAACCCAAGCCCTAACCCTAGCCCTAACCCTAGCCCTAACCGTAGCCCTAGCAGTAACCCTAGCCCTAGCCCTAGCCCGAACACTAACCCTAACCCTAACCCAAACCCTAACGCTAACCCTAACTCTAACCTTAACCCTAACCCTAACCCTAACCCTAACCCTAACCCTAACCCTAACCCTCGACCTAACCCTAGCCCTAACCCTAATCCTAACGCTAACCATAACACTAACCCTAACAAAAAAACATATCCCTAAACCTAAATCTCACCCTAACACTAGGCTTAGCCCTAACCCTCTCACTAACTGTAACCCTAACCCTAATCCTAGCCTAAACTCTATCCCTAGCCCTAACCCTAACCCAACACCTACCACTAACCCTAACGCTAACCCAAACCCTAACCAGAACCGTAACCCTAACCCTAACCCGAGCCCTAAACCTAACCCTAGCCCTAACCCTAACCCTAAGCCTAACCCTAGCGCTAACCCTAACCCTAACCCTAAACCTAACTTTAGCCTTAACCCTAACCCTAGGCCTAGACCTAACCCTACCCCTACCCCTACCCCTACCCCTAAACCAAACTGTAACCCTAAACTAAAACTGAACCCTAACCCTAACCTTAGCCCTAGCTCTAGTTCTACCCCTAGCCCTAACCCTTACCCTAGCCCTAGCCCTAACCCTAGACCTTACCATAACTCAAAGCCTACCACTAACCCTAACACAAATCCTAACCATAACCGTAGCCCTAACCTTAATGCTAACCCTAGCCCTAACACTAACCAGAACCCTCAACCTAACCCTAGCCCTCACCCTATACCTTACCCGAACCCTAACCCTAACCCTAACCCTAACCCTAACCTAAGCCCTAACCCTAGCCCTAACCCTAGCCCTATCCGTAACCCTAGCCCTAGCCCTAACCCTAGCCCTAGCCCTAACCCTAGACCTTACCCTAACTCAAAGCCTACCACTAACCCTAACACAAACCCTAACCATAACCGTAGCCCTAACCCTAATGCTAACCCTAGCCCTAACACTAACCAGAACCCTCACCCTAGCCCTAGCCCTAGCCCTAACCCTAGCCCTAGCCCGAACCCTAAGCCTAACCCTAACCCTAACCCTAACCCTAACCCTAGCCCAAAGCATCACCCTAACGATAACCCTAACCCTAGAGCTAACCCTAACCCTAACCCTAACCCTAAACATCACCCTAGCCCTAACCCTAACCCTAACCCTTATCCTAACCCTAACCCTAACCCAAACAGTATCCCTAACCCTAAGCATAACCCTAGGCTTAGCCCTAACCCTCTCACTTACAATAACCCTAACCCTAACCCTAGCCCCAACCCTGACCCTAGCCCTAACCCTAACCCAACCCCTACCACTAACCCTAACCCTAACCCAAACCCTAACCCTAACCGTAACCCTAACCATAACCCGAGCCCTAAACCTAACCCTATCCCTAACCCTAAACGTAACCCTAGCGCTAACCCTAACGCTAACCCTAACCCTAAACCTAACCTTAGCCCTAATTCTAACCCTAGGCCTAGCCCTAACCCTAGCCCTAGCCCTACCCTAGCCCTACCCCTAACTCAAACTGTAACCCTAAACTGAACCTGAACCCTAACGCTAGCCCTAACTCTAGCTCTAACGCATGTCCTAACCGTTACCCTAGCCCTAGCCCTAGCGCTAACACGAGCCCTAGCCCTAATCCTAACCCTAACCCAAACCCTAACCCAAACCCTAGCCCTAACCCTAACCCAAAGCCTACCACTAAACCTAACCAAAACCCTAACCATAATCATAAACCTAACCCTAACCCTAGCCCTCACCCTAATGATAACCCTAGCCCTAACCCTAACCCTAAAACTAACCCTCACCCCTAACCTAGCCCTCACCCTCACCCTAACTCTACTCCTAACCCTAAACCTCACCGAACCCTAACCCTAGCCATAACGCTAGCCCTAACCGTAGCCCTAGCCCTAGCCCTAACCCTAACCCTAACCCTAAACCTAAACCTAACTCTAACGCTAACGCTAACGCTAACGCCAGCCCTAACCCTAATGCTAACCCTAGCCGTAACCCTCACCCTCACCCTAACCATAGCCCTCACACTGACCCTAACCCTAACCGTAACAATAGCCCTTGACCTAACCCTTGCCCTAGCCCTATCCCTATCCCTAGTCCTAGCCCTAGCCCTATCCCTATCCCTGTCCCTATCCCTAGTCCTAGCCCTAGCCCTAACCCTAGCCCTAGCCCTAACCCTAACCCTAACCCTAACCCTAAACATAACCCAAGCCCTAACCCTAGCCGTAGCCCTAACCCCACCCTAACCCTAACCCGAACTCTAGCCCTAACCCGAACCATAGCCCTAACCCTAACCCTAACCCTAGCCCTAGCCCTAGCCCTAGCCCTAGCCCTATACCTAGCCCTAGCCCGAGCCTTAACCCTAAACCTAACCCTAGCCCAGACCCTATCCCTAAACCTATCCCTACCCCTACACCTAACCCTATCCCTAACCCTAAACGTAACCCTAGCGCTAACCCTAGCGCTAACCCTAACCCTAAACCTAAACTTAGCCCTAATTGTAACCCTAGGCCTAGCCCTAACCCTAGCCCTAGCCCTACCCTACCCCTACCCCTAACTCAAACTGTAACCCTAAACTGAACCTGAACCCTAACGCTAGCCCTAACTCTAGCTCTAACGCATGTCCTAACCGTTACCCTAGCCCTAGTCCTAACACTAGCCCTAGCCCTAATCCTAACCCTAACCCTAACCCAAACCCTAACCCAAACCCTAGCCCTAACCCTAACCCAAAGCCTACCACTAAACCTAACCAAAACCCTAACCATAATCATAAACCTAACCCTAACCCTAGCCCTAACCCTAATGATAACCCTAGCCCTAACCCTAACCCTAAAACTAACCCTCACCCTAAACCTAGCCCTCACCCTAACCCTAACTCTACTCCTAACCCTAAACCTCACCAAACCCTAACCCTAGCCATAACGCAAGCCCTAACCGTAGGCCTAGCCCTAGCCCTAACCCTAACCCTAACCCTAACCCTAAACCTAAACCTAACTCTAATGCTAACGCTAACGCCAGCCCTATCCCTAATGCTAACCCTAGCTGTAACCCTCACCCTCACCCTAACCATAGCCCTCACACTGACCCTAAACTTAACCGTAACAATAGCCCTTGACCTAACCCTTGCCCTAGCCCTAGCCCTATCCCTAGCCCTAGTCCTATCCCTATCCCTATCCCTATCCCTATCCCTAGTCCTATCCCTATCCCTAACCCTAACCCAAGCCCAAACCCTAGCCGTAGCCCTAACCCCACCCTAACCCTAACCCGAACTCTAGCCCTAACCCGAACCCTAGCCCTAACCCTAACACTAACCCTAGCCCTAGCCCTAGCCCTAGCCCTATCCCTATCCCTATCCCTATCCCTATCCCTAGCCCTAGCCCTAGCCCTAGCCCGAGCCTTAACCCTAAACCTAACCCTAGCCCAGACCCTATCCCTAAACCTATCCCTACCCCTAAACCTAACCCTAGCCCTAGCCCTAACCCTAACCCTAACCCTAGTCCTAGCGCTAACCCTAACGCTAACCCTAACCCTAGCCCTAGCCCTAGCTTTAACCCTAGCCCTAGCCCTAAACCTAACCCCAACCCCAACCCTAACCCTAACCCAAACCATAAACCTACCCCAAACCCTAACCCTAACCCTAACCCGAACCTAACCCGAACTCAAACCCTAACCCCAACCCCAACCACAACACAACACCAACCGCAACCACAACCGTAAACCTAATCCTAACCCTAACCCTAACCCTAACCGTAACCCTAACCGTAACCCCAAACCTAACCCTAGCCCTAGCCCTAACATTAACCCTAACCCTAGCCCTAACCCTAGACCTTACCCTAACCCAAAGCCTACCACTAACACTAATACAAACCCTAACCATAACCGTTGCCCTAACCCTAATGCTTACCCTAGCCCTAACACTAACCAGAACCCTCACCCTAACCCTAGCCCTCACCCTATACCTAACCTTAACCCTAACCCTTGCCCTAGCCCAAGACCTAGCCATAGCCCTAACCCTAACACTAGCCCTAGCCTTAGACCTAACCCTTGTCCGAACTCTAACCCTAACCATAGCCCTTGCCCTAACCCTTGCCCTAGCCCTAGCCCGAGCCCTAGCCCTAGCCCTAACCCTCACCCTCACCCTAACCCTAACCCTAACCATAGCCCTTGCCCTAACCCTTGCCCTAGCCCTAGCCCTAGCCCTAACCCTAACCCTAACCCAAGCCCTACCCCTAGCCCTAACCCTAGCCCTAACCGTAGCCCTAGCAGTAACCCTAGCCCTAGCCCGAACACTAACCCTAACCCAAACCCTAACCCTAACCCTAACTCTAACCTTAACCCTAACCCTAACCCTAACCCTAACCCTAACCCTCGACCTAACCCTAGCCCTAACCCTATTCCTAATGCTAACCATAACCCTAACCCTAACAAAAAACCGTATCCCTAAACCTAAATCTCACCCTAACACTAGCCTTAGCCCTAACCCTCTCACTAACTGTAACCTAACCCTAATCCTAGCCTAAACTCTATCCCTAGCCCTAACCCTAACCCAACACCTACCACTAACCGTAACGCTAACCCAAACCCTAACCAGAACCAGAACCGTAACCCTAAACCTAACCCGAGCCCTAAACCTAACCCTAGCCCTAACCCTAACCCTAAGCCTAACCCTAGCGCTAACCCTAACCCTAACCCTAAACCTAACTATAGCCTTAACCCTAACCCTAGGCCTAGACCTAACCCTACCCCTACCCCTAAACCAAACTGTAACCCTAAACTGAAACTGAACCCTAACCCTAACCCTAGCCCTAGCTCTAGTTCTAAACCTAGCCCTAAACCTTACCCTAGCCCTAGCCCTAACCCTAGACCTTACCCTAACCCAAAGCCTACCACTAACCCTAATACAAACCCTCGCCCTAACCGGAGCCCTCACCCTATACCTAACCCTAACCCTAACCCTAACCCTTGCCCTAGCCCAAGCCCTAGCCATAGCCCTAACCCTAACACTAGCCCTAGCCTTAGCCCTAACCCTTGTCCGAGCCCTAACCCTAACCATAGCCGTAACCCTAACCCTACCCTAATCCTACCCCTACCCCTTCCCATAACCCTAACCGTAGCCCTGACCCTAATGCTAACCCTGGCCCTAACACTAACCCTAACCCTCACCCTAACCCTAGTCCTGACCCTCACCCTAACCCCAACCGTAACCCTAACCCGATCTCTAACCCTAACCATAGCCCTTGCCCTAACCCTTGCCCTAGCCCTAGCCCTAGCCCGAGCCCTAACCCTCACCCTAACCCTAACCCTAACCCTAACCCTAACCCTAACCCTAACCATAGCCCTTGCCCTAACCCTTGCCCTAGCCCTAGCCCTAGCCCTAACCCTAACCCTAACCCTAACCCAAGCCCTACCCCTAGCCCTAACCCTAGCCCTTACCGTAGCCCTAGCAGTAACCCTAGCCCTAGCCTGAACACTAACCCTAACCCAAACCCTAACCCTAACCCTAACCCTAACCCTTACTCTAACCTTAACCCTAACCCTAACCCTAACCCTAACCCTCGACCTAACCCTAGCCCTAACCCTAATCCTAACGCTAACCATAACCCTAACCCTAACAAAAAACCATATCCCTAAACCTAACTCTCACCCTAACACTAGCCTTAGCCCTAACCCTCTCACTAACTGTAACCCTAACCCTAATCCTAGGCTAAACTCTATCCCTAGCCCTAACCCTAACCCAACACCTACCACTAACCCTAACGCTAACCCAAACCCTAACCGGAACCAGAACCGTAACCCTAACCCTAACCCGAGCCCTAAACCTAACCCTAGCCCTAACCCTAACCCTAAGCCTAACCCTAGCGCTAACCCTAACCCTAACCCTAAACCTAACTATAGCCTTAACCCAAACCCTAGGCCTAGACCTAACCCTACCCCTACCCCTACCCCTACCCCTAAACCAAACTGTAACCCTAAACTAAAACTGAACCCTAACCCTAACCCTAGCCCTAGCTCTAGTTCTAAACCTAGCCCTAACCCTGACCCTAGCCCTAGCCCTAACCCTAGACCTTACCCTAACTCAAAGCCTACCACTAACCCTAACACAAACCCTAACGATAACCGTAGACCTAACCCTAATGCTAACCCTAGCCCTAACACTAACCAGAACCCTCAACCTAACCCTAGCCCTCACCCTATACCTAACCCTAACCCTAAACCTAACCCTTGCCCTAGCCCAAGCCCTAGCCATAGCCCTAACCCTAACACTAGCCCTAGCCTTAGCCCTAACCCTTGTCCGAGCCCTAACCCTAACCATAGCCGTAACCCTAACCCTACCCTAATCCTACCCCTACCCCTACCCCTAACCCTAACCGTAGCCCTGACCCTAATGCTAACCCTGGCCCTAACACTAACCCTAACCCTCACGCTAACCCTAGTCCTGACCCTCACCCTAACCCCAACCATAACCCTAACCCGAACTCTAACCCTAATCATAGTCCTTGCCCTAACCCTTGCCCTAGCCCTAGCCCTAGCCCTAGCCCTAACCCTCACCCTAACCCTAACCCTAACCCTAACCCTAACCCTAAACCTAAACATAGCCCTTGCCCTAACCCTTGCCCTAGCCCTCGCCCTAGCCCTAACCCTAACCCCAACCCAAGCCCTAACCCTAGCCCTAACCGTAGCCCTAGCATTAACCCTAGCCCTAGCCCGAACACTAACCCTAACCCTAACCCAAACCCTAACCCTAACCCTAACCCTAACCTTAACCCTAACCCTAACCCTAACCCTAACCCTAACCCTCGACCTAACCCTAGCCCTAACCCTAATCCTAACGCTAACCATAACCCTAACACTAACAAAAAACCATATTCCTAAACCTAAATCTCACCCTAACACTAGCCTTAGCCCTAACCCTCTCACTAACTGTAACCCTAACCCTAATCCTAGCCCTAGCTCTAGTTCTAACCCTAGCCCTAACCCTTTCCCTAGCCCTAGCCCTAACCCTAGACGTTACCCTAGCCCTATCCGTAGCCCTAGCCCTAGCCCTAACCCTAGTCCTAGCCCGAACCCTAACCCTAACCCTAAACCTAACCCTAACCCTAGCCCAAAGCGTCACCCTAACGATAACCCTAACCCTAGACCTAACCCTAACCCTAACCCTAACCCTAAACCTCACCCTAGCCCTAACCCTAACCCAAACCCTTACCCTAACCCTAACCCTAACCCAAACAGTATCCCTAACCCTAAGCATAACCCTAGGCTTAGCCCTAACCCTCTCACTTACAATAACCCTAACCCTAACCCTAGCCCCAACCCTGACCCTAGCCCTAACCCTAACCCAACCCCTACCACTAACCCTAACCCTAACCCTAACCATAACCGTAACCCTAACCCTAACCCGAGCCCTAAACTTAACCCTATCCCTAACCCTAAACGTAACCCTAGCGCTAACCCTAACGCTAAGCCTAAGCCTAAACCTAACCTTAGCCCTAATTCTAACCCTAGGCCTAGCCCTAACCCTAGCCCTAGCCCTACCCTACCCCTACCCCTAACTCAAACTGTAACCCTAAACTGAACCAGAACCCTAACGCTAGCCCTAAATCTAGCTCTAACGCATGTCCTAACCATTAACCTAGCCCTAGCCCTAGCCCTAACACTAGCCCTAGCCCTAATCCTAACCCTAACCCTAACCCAAACCCTAACCCAAACCCTAGCCCTAACCCTAACCCAAAGCCTACCACTAAACCTAACCAAAACCCTAACCATAATCATAAACCTAACCCTAACCCTAGCCCTAACCCTAATGATAACCCTAGCCCTAACCCAAACCCTAAAACTAACCCTCACCCTAAACCTAGCCCTCACCCTAACCCTAACTCTACTCCTAACCCTAAACCTCACCGAACCCTAACCCTAGCCATAACGCTAGCCCTAACCGTAGCTCTAGCCCTAGCCCTAACCCTAACCCTAACCCTAACCATAAACCTAAACCTAACTCTAACGCTAACGCCAGCCCTAACCCTAATGCTAACCCTAGCCGTAACCCTCATCCTCACCCTCACCCTAACCATAGCCCTCACACTGACCCTAACCCTAACTGTAACAATAGCCCTCGACCTAACCCTAGCCCTAACCCTAATCCTAACGCTAACCATAACCCTAACCCTAACAAAAAAACATATCCCTAAACCTAAATCTCACCCTAACACTAGCCTTAGCCCTAACCCTCTCACTAACTGTAACCCTAACCCTAATCCTAGCCTAAACTCTATCCCTAGCCCTAACCCTAACCCAACACCTACCACTAACCCTAACCCTAACGCTAACCCAAACCCTAACCAGAACCAGAACCGTAACCCTAACCCTAACCCAAGCCCTAAACTTAACCCTAGCCCTAACCCTAACCCTAAGCCTAACCCTAGCGCTAACCCTAACCCTAACCCTAAACCTAACTATAGCCTTAACCCAAACCCTAGGCCTAGACCTACCCCTACCCCTACCCCTACCCCTAAACCAAACTGTAACCCTAAACTAAAACTGAACCCTAACCCTAACCCTAGCCCTAGCTCTAGTTCTAAACCTAGCCCTAACCCTGACACTAGCCCTAGCCCTAACCCTAGACCTTACCCTAACTCAAAGCCTACCACTAACCCTAACACAAACCCTAACCATAACCGTAGCCCTAACCCTAATGCTAACTCTAGCCCTAACACTAACCAGAACCCTCACCCTAACCCTAGCCCTCACCCTATACCTAACCCGAACCATAAACCTAACCCTAACCCTAACCTAAGACCTAACCCTAGCCCTAACCCTAGCCCTATCCGTAGCCCTAGCCCTAGCCCTAACCCTAGCCCTAGCCCGAACCCGAACCCGAACCCTAACCCTAACCCTAACCCTAACCCTAACCCTAGCCCAAAGCGTCACCCTAACGATAACCCTAACCCTAGACCTAACCCTAACCCTAACCCTAACCCTAAACCTCACCCTAGCCCTAACCCTAACCCTAACCCTAACCCTTACCCTAACCCTAACCCTAACCCTAATCCTAACCGAAACAGTATCCCTAACCCTAACCATAACCCTAGGCTTAGCCCTAAGCCTCTCACTTACAATAACCCTAACCCTAACCCTAGCCCCAACCCTGACCCTAGCCCTAACCCTAACCCAACCCCTACCACTAACCCTAACCCTAACCCAAACCCTAACCATAACCGTAACCCTAACCCTAACCCGAGCCCTAAACCTAACGCTATCCCTAACCCTAAACGTAACCCTAGCGCTAACCCTAACGCTAACCCTAACCCTAAACCTAACCTTAGCCCTAATTCTAACCCTAGGCCTAGCCCTAACCCTAGCCCTAGCCCTACCCTACCCCTACCCCTAACTCAAACTGTAACCCTAAACTGAACCTGAACCCTAACGCTAGCCCTAAATCTAGCTCTAACGCATGTCCTAACAGTTACCCAGCCCTAGCCCTAGCCCTAAGACTAGCCCTAGCCCTAATCCTAACCCTAACCCTAACCCTAACCCTAACCCTAACCCAAGCCCTAACCCTAGCCGTAGCCCTAACCCCACCCTAACCCTAACCCGAACCCTAGCCCTAACCCGAACCCTAGCCCTAACCGTAACGCTAACCCTAGCCCTAGACCTAGCCCTATCCCTATCCCTAGCCCTAGCCCGAGCCGTAACCCTAAACCTAACCCTAGCCCAGACCCTATCCCTAAACCTATCCCTACCCCTAAACCTAACCCTAGCCCTAACCCTAACCCTAACCCTACCCCTACCCCTACCCCAACCCTAGCCCTAGCACTAACCCTAACCCTAACCCTACCCCTAACCCTAACCCTAACCCTAGCCCTAGCGCTAACCCTAACGCTAACCCTAACCCTAGCCCTAGCCCTAGCTTTAACCCTAGCCCTAGCCCTAGCCCGAGCCCTAAACCTAACCCCAACCCCAACCCTAACCCTAACCCTAACCCTAACCCTAACCCGAACCGAACCCGAACTCAAACCCTAACCCCAACCCCAACCACAACACCAACCGCAACCACAACCGTAACCCTAAGCCTAACCCTAACCCTAACCCTAACCTCAACCACAACCCTAGCCCTAACTCTAACCCTAACCCTAACCCTAACCCTAACCGTAACCCCAAACCTAACCCTAGCCCTAGCCCTAACATTAACCCTAACCCTAGCCATAGCCTTAATCCTCACCCTAACCCTAACCCAAACCCTAACCCAAACCCTAGCCCTAACCCTAACCCAAAGCCTACCACTAAACCTAACCAAAACCCTAACCATAATCATAAACCTAACCCTAACCCTAGCCCTAATCCTAATGATAACCCTAGCCCTAACCCTAACCCTAAAACTAACCCTCACCCTAAACCTAGGCCTCACCCTAACCACAACCCTAACCCTAACCCTCACCAAGCCCTAACCCTAGCCCTAAGCCTAGCCCTAACCGTAGCCCTAGCCCCAGCCCTAACCCTAACCCTAACCCTTGCCCTAGCAGTAGCCCTAGCCCTAGCCCTAACCCTAACCCTAACCCAAACCCTAACCCTAACCCTAACTCTAACCTTAACCCCAACCCTAACCCTAACCCTAACCTTAACCCTAACCCTAACCCTAACCCTCGACCTAACCCTAGCCCTAACCCTAATTCTAACGCTTACCATAACCCTAACCCTAACAAAAAACCATATCCCTAAACCTAAATCTCACCCTAACCCTAGCCTTAGCCCTAACCCTCTCACTAACTGTAACCCTAACCCTAATCCTAGCCCAAACCCTAACCCTAGCCCTAACCCAACCCCTACCACTAACCCTAACCCTAACCCAAACCCGAACCAGAACCGTAACCCTAAACCTAACACTAACCCGAGCCCTAAACCTGAACCTAACCCTAACCCTAACCATAACCCTAACCCTAGCGCTAATCCTAACTCTAACGCTAACCCTAAACCTAACCCTAGCCCTAGCCCTAACCCTAGGCCTAGCCGTAACCATACCCCTACCCCTACCCCTGCCCCTAACCCAAATTGTAACCCTAAACTGAACCTGAACCTGAACCCTAACCCTAGCCCTAGCTCTAGCTCTAACCCTAGCCCTAACCGTTACCCTAGCCCTAGCCCTAGCCCTAACCCTAGCCCTAATCCTAGCCCGAACCCTAACCCTAACCCTAGCCCTAACCCTAACCCTAACCCTAGCCCTAACCCTAACCCTAACCCTAACCCTAACCCTAACCCTAGCCCTAGCCCTAACACTAACACTAACCCTATCCCTATCCCTATCCCTATCCCTATCCCTATCCCTATCCCTATTCCTATCCCTATCCCAAGCCCTAGCCCTAGCTCTAACACTACAACTAACCCTAGCCCTACCCCTAAACCTGCCCCTAAGCCTAACCCTAACCCTACACCTAAACCTAACCCTAACCCTAACCCTAACCCTAACCCTAACACTAACCCTAGCCCTAGCCCTAGCCCTAGCCCTAGCCCTAACCCTAACACAAACCCTAGCCCTAGCCCTAGCCCTCGCCCTAAACCTAACCCTAACCCTAACCCTAACCCTAGCCCTAGCCCTAACCCTACCCTAAACCTAACCTGAACTCTAGCCCTAACCCTTGCCCTAACTCTAACCCTAACCCTAACCCTAACCCTAACCCTAACCATAGCCGTAACCCTAACACTACCCTAATCCTACCCCTACCCCTACCCCTACCCCTAACCCTAACCGTAGCCCTGACCCTAATGCTAACCCTGGCCCTAACACTAACCCTAACCCTCACCCTAACCCTAGCCCTGACCCTCACCCTAACCCCAACCCTAACCCTAACCCTAACTCTAACTCTAAGCATAGCCCTTGCCCTAACCCTTGCCCTAGCCCTAGCCCTAGCCCTAACCCTCACCCTAACCCTAACCCTAACCCTAACCCTAACACTAACCCTAACCATAGCCCTTGCCTAACCCTTGCCCTAGCCCTAGCCCTAACCCTCACCCTAACCCTCACCCTAACCCTAACCCTAACCCTAACCCTAACCCTAACCATAGCCCTTGCCTAACCCTTGCCCTAGCCCTAGCCCTAGCCCTAACCGTAACCCAAGCCCTAACCCTAGCCCTAACCCTAGCCCTAACCTTAGCCCTAACTGTAGCCCTAGCAGTAACCCTAGCCCTAGCCCGAACACTAACCCTAACCCTAACACAAACCCTAACCCTAACCCTAACTCTAACCTTAACCCTAACCCTAACCTTAACCCTAACCCTAACCCTCGACCTAACCCTAGCCCTAACCCTAATCCTAACGCTAACCATAACCCTAACCCTAACAAAAAACCGTATCCCTAAACCTAAATCTCACCCTAACACTAGCCTTAGCCCTAACCCTCTCACTAACTGTAACCCTAACCCTAATCCTAGCCTAAACTCTATCCCTAGCCCTAACCCTAACCCAACACCTACCACTAACCGTAACGCTAACCCAAACCCTAACCAGAACCAGAACCGTAACCCTAGACCTAACCCGAGCCCTAAACCTAACCCTAGCCCTAACCCTAAACCTAAGCCTAACCCTAGCGCTAACCCTAACCCTAACCCTAAACCTAACTATAGCCTTAACCCTAAGCCTAGGCCTAGACCTAACCCTACCCCTACCCCTACCCCTAAACCAAACTGTAACCCTAAACTGAAACTGAACCCTAACCCTAACCCTAGCCCTAGCTCTAGTTCTAAACCTAGCCCTAACCCTTACCCTAGCCCTAGCCCTAACCCTAGACCTTTCCCTAACCCAAAGCCTACCACTAACCCTAATACAAACCCTAACCATAACCGTAGCCCTAACCCTAATGCTTACCCTAGTCCTAACACTAACCAGAACCCTCACCCTAACCCTAGCCCTCACCCTATACCTAACCCTAACCCTAACCCTAACCCTTGCCCTAGCCCAAGCCCTAGCCATAGCCCTAACCCTAACACTAGCCCTAGCCTTAGCCCTAACCCTTGTCCGAGCCCTAACCCTAACCATAGCCGTAACCCTAACCCTACCCTAATCCTACCCCTACCCCTTCCCATAACCCTAACCGTAGCCCTGACCCTAATGCTAACCCTGGCCCTAACACTAACCCTAACCCTCACCCTAACCCTAGTCCTGACCCTCACCCTAACCCCAACCGTAACCCTAACCCGATCTCTAACCCTAACCATAGCCCTTGCCCTAACCCTTGCCCTTGCCCTAGCCCTAGCCCGAGCCCTAACCCTCACCCTAACCCTAACCCTAACCCTAACCCTAACCCTAACCATAGCCCTTGCCCTAACCCTTGCCCTAGCCCTAGCCCTAGCCCTAACCCTAACCCTAACCCAAGCCCTACCCCTAGCCCTAACCCTAGCCCTTACCGTAGCCCTAGCAGTAACCCTAGCCCTAGCCTGAACACTAACCCTAACCTAAACCCTAACCCTAACCCTAAACCTAACTCTAACCTTAACCCTAACCCTAACCCTAACCCTAACCCTAACCCTAACCCTAACCCTCGACCTAACCCTAGCCCTAATCCTAATCCTAACGCTAACCATAACCCTAACCGTAACAAAAAACCATATCCCTAAACCTAACTCTCACCCTAACACTAGCCTTAGCCCTAACCCTCTCACTAACTGTAACCCTAACCCTAATCCTAGCCTAAACTCTATCCCTAGCCCTAACCCTAACCCAACACCTACCACTAACCCTAACGCTAACCCAAACCCTAACCAGAACCAGAACCGTAACCCTAACCCTAACCCGAGCCCTAAACCTAACCCTAGCCCTAACCCTAACCCTAAGCCTAACCCTAGCGCTAACCCTAACCCTAACCCTAAACCTAACTATAGCCTTAACCCAAACCCTAGGCCTAGACCTAACCCTACCCCTACCCCTACCCCTAAACCAAACTGTAACCCTAAACTAAAACTGAACCCTAACCCTAACCCTAGCCCTAGCTCTAGTTCTAAACCTAGCCCTAACCCTGACCCTAGCCCTAGCCCTAACCCTAGACCTTACCCTAACTCAAAGCCTACCACTAACCCTAACACAAACCCTAACCATAACCGTAGACCTAACCCTAATGCTAACCCTAACCCTAGCCCTAACACTAACCAGAACCCTCACCCTAACCCTAGCCCTCACCCTATACCTAACCCGAACCCTAAACCTTAACCCTAACCCTAACCCTAACCTAAGCCCTAACCCTAGCCCTAACGCTAGCCCTATACGTAGCCCTAGCCCTAGCCCTAACCCTAGCCCTAGCCCGAACCTGAACCCGAACCCTAACCCTAACCCTAACCCTAACCCTAGCCCAAAGCATCACCCTAACGATAACCCTAACCCTAGACCTAACCCTAACCCTAACCCTAAACCTCACCCTAGCCCTAACCCTAACCCTAACCCTAACCCTAACTCTAACCCTAAGCATAGCCCTTGCCCTAACCCTTGCCCTAGCCCTAGCCCTAACCCTCACCCTAACCCTAACCCTCACCCTAACCCTAACCCTAACCCTAACCCTAACCATAGCCCTTGCCCTAACCCTTGCCCTAGCCCTAGCCCTAGCCCTAGCCCTAACCCTAACCCAAGCCCTAACCCTAGCCCTAACCCTAGCCCTAACCTTAGCCCTAACTGTAGCCCTAGCAGTAACCCTAGCCCTAGCCCGAACACTAACCCTAACCCTAACACAAACCCTAACCCTAACCCTAACTCTAACCTTAACCCTAACCCTAACCTTAACCCTAACCCTAACCCTCGACCTAACCCTAGCCCTAACCCTAATCCTAACGCTAACCATAACCCTAACCCTAACAAAAAACCGTATCCCTAAACCTAAATCTCACCCTAACACTAGCCTTAGCCCTAACCCTCTCACTAACTGTAACCTAACCCTAATCCTAGCCTAAACTCTATCCCTAGCCCTAACCCTAACCCAACACCTACCACTAACCGTAACGCTAACCCAAACCCTAACCAGAACCAGAACCGTAACCCTAAACCTAACCCGAGCCCTAAACCTAACCCTAGCCCTAACCCTAACCCTAAGCCTAACCCTAGCGCTAACCCTAACCCTAACCCTAAACCTAACTATAGCCTTAACCCTAACCCTAGGCCTAGACCTACCCCTACCCCTACCCCTAAACCAAACTGTAACCCTAAACTGAAACTGAACCCTAACCCTAACCCTAGCCCTAGCTCTAGTTCTAAACCTAGCCCTAAACCTTACCCTAGCCCTAGCCCTAACCCTAGACCTTACCCTAACCCAAAGCCTACCACTAACCCTAATACAAACCCTCGCCCTAACCGGAGCCCTCACCCTATACCTAACCCTAACCCTAACCCTAACCCTTGCCCTAGCCCAAGCCCTAGCCATAGCCCTAACCCTAACACTAGCCCTAGCCTTAGCCCTAACCCTTGTCCGAGCCCTAACCCTAACCATAGCCGTAACCCTAACCCTACCCTAATCCTACCCCTACCCCTTCC